>NC_056733.1:67673379-67978379 GCF_019279795.1 Protopterus annectens
GTTGCCATGAGAGATCCCCTACTCCTTCCTAGTCTGCCTCTCCCCATGTTGTTAAAATGTTAGAATTGTATGTACAATAGTCGGAACCTGTGTGGTAAAAACTGCTAAGTCTCCTGAATGTCTCTGAAACTAACCAGAGAATTGGGAGAAAAGGTGACAAAGTACTAGCACCTCTGTCACTTTACAAAAGGGAGACCAGTACCAAGAATACCACATGCTGCTCCTTCACAAAAACAGCTCCAAGGATGACCCACAAAACTAAACTATCTGACTTCAGTCATGTGCAGGTTCATGAAAAACACACCTAACCAGCTCCTAGAAAATTATACACAGCAGCATAACCTTGTGGTTGTGAAAGTTCATGTTAAATAAACCTGACATTTGGGGCTGAGTAATTAAGAAAGTAGATGGGTAAAGGTATGGATAGTCATTATTTGGGTTTCAGCATAGTTTCATAGTCTAATTCAGAATGTTGACTCCAAAACTGGAATAGTTACAGGTTAAAAAGAGAATGAAAATTATAAAGAGAAAAAAAAACTGCTGAAAGTAATTCAGGATGGTTGGATCAAGTGTTTATTTAGTGCCAAAGAATGTTCTGGCTGTGCGGATGAATAAAAAGGTCCCAATTAGGCACGTGGCAACCCCAGCACAATGGATATAGTTATAAAATTGGAGTGGATCATATTCACAAAGGAAATGGAAGCAGTTCTTTCTTGAGAGAATGAAGGATATTGGAATGGGTATGTATGTATGTGTGTGTATATATATATATATATATATATATATATATATATATATACATATATATATAGGTTCATAGGTTGATACTAGGCTATCTGCCCTAGGGCATTTATAAGCCTAGCCAGAGTGTGTTTGGCTTTCACCACCCTTTTAGATTAGTTGACTGTGCCTCTGTATAGTAGGTCACAGAAGATAGCCCTTTTAAGGTTAGTTTACTGTGCCTCTGTCTAGTAGGGACACAGAAGAGATCCCAGAGGTAAACCTACGATCTCCCATCCACTCGTCAAGATTTCTCTTGAAGAGAGTCATTGAGGGGCTCTGCCTAACATGGATTGGGATTTTGTTCCAGAGTGAGGGGAGCCTCTGGGATATGAATCTGTCCCTCCAGCATGTCCTATTTATTTCTGTGCTGAGGTTTAAGTCCCTGGAGCATGTAGCTATAAGGGATTTGGATTTCCTGAGGTGAAGCATGTCCATTAATTCTAGTTTGGACATGGCTTTATACATCATGCACAGATCGCCTCTGAGTAGGCGGTAAGCAACTGAGTAGAGCTGGAGTTTCTTTAGCCTAACTGCGTAGGGCATCTGTTTGAGTCCCTTGATCCTCTTGGTGAGGTACTTTTGGGGTCTTTCCAGTTGCTGCAGGTGTCGGGAAAGGTACATTCCCAAATGGGGCATTGTATTCAATTATGGACCTGATGAGTGATGAGTAGAGGAGCACAATGACCTCTCTTTATCTAGATGTGAACCCTTTCGTGATAAGGTGGGCTATATAGAAGGTCTTTCTAACCACTTTGGCAATGTGATTGTCAAAGGAGAGATTGCTATCTACTTGGGTCCCCAAATCCCTAATTACTTCTTCTGTACTTAATGGATTACCACCTATGTGGTAATTTGTGGGCACTTTGTTTTTCCCAAAGGGAGTGACTATGCACTTTCTGGCATTTAGCTTTATGCCATGGCTCTGGCACTAGTTATCCATCTCTGTGAGACCCTTTTGGAGGATACTTGTGTCAGACGGCGAGTCGATTATGGCACCCAGTTTGCAGTCATCTGCAAACTTGGTCAGCCATAGTCCTCCTGTGTTAGCCTGTACCTCAGAGAAATATATACCGAACAAGAGAGGTCCCAGGACTGAGCCTTGTGGGATGCCACTTGTAACTGGTTTAATGTCTGACATGGCACCTGCAATTCTGACCATGTGGGTTCTATCCCTGAGCCAGTTTGCAACCCATCTTGTGACATAGGGGTTGATATTTAAGCTGGTGAGCTTATTTATGATGCCCGAGTGGGGTATTGTGTCGAAGGCTTTTGTGAGGTCCAGGTAGGCTGTGTGGACTACCTTCCCTTCATCTATGGCCTTGGTGACTGTTTCAAAGAAGTCGACCAGGTTCAAGAGGCAAGATCTGCCCTTAACTAAGCCAAATTGGGTAGGATCCAATGTTTTGGAGGTTCCCAATGTCTTTGTTTATGAGTTCCATGATGATACGCTCCATAGCTTTGCAGACCAGGCTAGTTAGACTTATAGGGCGATAGTTTCCGGGGTCCGTTGTGGCACCACCTTTGTGGAGTGGGACCACTGTTGCTGTATGCCATTCCTTGGGTACATATCCTGTAGTAAGGCTGAGAGTGAACAGTGACTTTATGTGAGGGTTCAGTTCTTCTTGGAGCTCGTGTAAGATGCAGCCTGGGACACCGTCCGGTCCCATTGATGCTGTGTTTTTTTGCTTTGGAGAGGGCAGCTCTCACCTGTGCATCTGTGATGTCAGGGAGGCTACACTCTGTTGGGATAGACATTTGCTCTTTTGTGGGGGGAGAAGTTTGCACTGAACCTGTTTGCCAGGATGTTGGCAATGTCTGTGGGTTCAGTGTGTTTTTTTGTCATTTTGCACTAACTCAGAGCATATCTGGGAGTTGCCACCCAGGTTCCTGACATAACTAAAGAAGGCCTTGTGATTATCTTTAGCATCTTGTGCAATTTTTCTTTCGAAGCTGGCCTTAGATGATTTTATGAGGGATCATAGTTTCTTGCTAGTACTGATCAGAGATGCCTTCCCTTTTTGGGATTTTGCTCTATCATGTAGTAGCTCCTCCTTCTATTGTATAGCTTATTTATGGCTGGGGTCCAACAGACAGGTCTCCTGCCTTTGGAGGAGTGTGTCTTGGTTTTATTTGGGATAGCACAATCCATGCATTCCTGTAGGTGTCCACAGAATGCGTTTGTAAAGGATTCTGCAGGTTGGGCCTTATTTTCCACTGGCCCGGGGGCTTTGAAGGATTCCACCTCAGTTTTGAGAAGTGTGAAGTTTGCTTTTGAGAAGTTCTTCACCATGGTCTCCTTGGCTGGGGGTGGGGACGGGATATGGATGTCCAGTGAGATTAATTTATGGTCAGATCTTACCAATGAGGGGTATACCTCTGGTATGGAACATAGAGTCCCCATGTTGGTGATGATCAGGTCCAATATGTTTTCCCCTCTTGTGGGAGTGGTGACCAGTTGTTCCATAGCATTTGAGTTTATAAATTCTAGGAACCATTGGGCGAGGGTGTTGGGGCTTGAGTAGTGCTCCCAGTCTATGTTTGGGTAGTTGAAGTCACCCAATATGATGGTGTTTGGAGAGACCTTCATATTCTCCTTTGTTCTCAGGAAATCTGAGTGGGGTTCCTGAGTTTGGGAGGGTGGTCTGTAGCAGGCTACAAACTGAAAGACAGTTTTGCCCACTGTTAGTTGCTCATGGATATATAGAGCTCCTATTTGTATTGTCAAAAGTACAGTTCATCGTACATTATCATACACACTTTAGCGAAAGTGCACTTTTTCGGAAATGCACTTTCGTTAAAGAAAAAAACATGCAGTTTGCATGTACCGTTAGTTGTACATCAACGTACACTATTGATGTACAACTAAGGAAACTCCTGTTGAGATCGTGGTATATTGGGGATAAGGGAATATTCCCTTTTCCCCACTGTAGTGCGATTCAGAGTGAGAATAATAAAGTAGGGGGTGTGGGGGGTGCAAGGGGGGGCTTGCCTGTGCATAATACTGTTTAGTTTCTATGTTTTTTTTTTTTTTTACATTTTATTGTTTTTGGTCCGCGAAAGTATATAATGCACTTTCACAGAAGTGTATTATCGGAAATACCTTTCGATGAATGGTATTCTCTATAATACAGTGTAGACCTATATATATATATATATATATATATATATATATATATATATATATATATATATATACGGTAGGAAATAATATGCATGTGCATTCAGCAGCTGGATGGCACAGAAGGAAAATAATTACCAGCTACATATATTTATTTATCTATTAATTTATTCATACATATATACATACATACATACATATATTCATTCAGTGATTCATTTATTAACCAGGTAAGTGTCCATTTCAGGCATGACCCAGGTTACAAGGGCAAAGAAATACAACACATTACTGTGAATACATCTCAGGAGCCTTTCAAAATGTGTGTCATAAAATACTGTATAGCTTTACTATCTGTATGTTTATATTAGCATTTTCAATTGCAATTTTACATTGTGAATATAGATCTTTTCTGCTTCTGTTGTTTTCAGTTTTCTTCTTCCCTTAACCGAGGGCCAGGAAAATGCACTTGACTAGAACATATCAGAGGTACTGCCCTTGTGGTGGAGGGTGGTGGGCTGTTCCCCTGCATCTCTTCAGTGGAAACTATGATTATACACAAAACATACGCAGAAGTCAAACCTCAGTGCCAGACTACCTAAACCACATTGTGTAAATGAATAGCAGTGTGCTCTTTATTAAAACGTAGTGCAGCCCTTCACCTCTAAAACAATACATATTGAAAGCCAAAAACATCCAGCTAAGTGGGAAACAAGATAAAGGTATCCACAGTATAATAAGTAACATGCAGTAGTCTGTTTTAGTAAACCCAAAAGCTACCAATCAGACTTAAAAAGAATGAATTATTCACAAGGTTAGTTCTATAGAGCTCAGGAATCACATTCATGCCACGTTAATAACTGTGCTTAAGGAGGAAAAGGCATCAATATCCACACGTGTTCCTTCCTACACTAAGTGGTTAATATCCACACGTGTTCCTTCCTACACTAAGTGGGAGAAGCCAACTATAATTACAAGACTGGCCAAAAAATTCATACCCTCACCAGGTGCTGCATGCTACTGACGAGGAAGATGTAGGCATTAAAAACAATTTAAATACACTTCATTGTAACTGCATCAGGGCCCCAAGCATCGTGTTCACGTCTGTTTCCTCCCAGTGTGTTCCAGCCTTCTCTCACCACTTCTTCATAATCACATCTATTTTCTTAGAAGTAAAACATACCGTAAATCATACAAATAATATTCAAAGCTTAACCCCTACTCATATCCAGTTCTTATCAAGAAATTGTGAAAAGCATCTTCCAGTAATATAAAGCATGCCATCTCCAGTATATCATTCATATTTTGCCACTCATATCTTGCCTCTGCATACTACAGCCATTTTATACATTTGTACCTCTGTTACTTTTTGCAGATGGCATTGCAATGCTCTTAAGTGGTTACTTACTTACTGCACTTCCTTTTTTAGCTGTATAATCAAATTCCTACAGTTACATATTTAGCACTTTGAAGTTAACTCAGATGGATGGGACCCCAAACCTAACACGAGTCATGTTGAGCTGTTGTCATCTGTATGCCGGAATTAATCTTGGCCTCCAGGTTTCTGCTGTCATACATCTTTCTTGATTTTGTGTTCTATGATTTTTCCT
Source organism: Protopterus annectens (assembly GCF_019279795.1). Taxonomy (NCBI): domain Eukaryota; kingdom Metazoa; phylum Chordata; order Ceratodontiformes; family Protopteridae; genus Protopterus; species Protopterus annectens. Next base: position 67,678,888 of record NC_056733.1, read on the forward strand.
TCCTCCCTCTCCTAACAGGTAAATTCACAAAAAAAAAACACAGTAGTTAGTAACACCAAGGAAAGAACCACCTTAAGGCACAGCAAAATATTTAGCTTAGGATACAGGCTTTCAGCTAATCATACAGAATTCTGATCTGTCTCAGACAGCTCAGATCCTGAAACAGTTTTCCAGACTTCGGCCTCCAATTATCCTGCTAATAACCAATGATCATGTGAAAGTTAATAATCAAAGTTTCAAGCTCTTCCTTGTTAATGTCAAAATTGTAAGTGATAGAACAGAACACCCACACACATGCATGTACACACACACACACACACACACATACATATATATATATATATATATATATATATATATATATATACATAAACAGTATGGAAAGTGTGGAAAGTGTACTGGACTGCAGTGTATCCCCTATTGAAAGGAAGGCTGTTAACAAGCCCCTCTTGTTTTAAAGGTTATAACAGTGAGGATGTACTGGCTTCACTGTGCCATTGCACAGGACTGTGAAAGAAATGGCGGGATCATAACTACGCTCCTCAGCGGTGCCAATCTACATTTATCAGAGATTTTACTGTAGAGCTCTGAGGCAGGTGAAAATGATTTTTGGTTTATTCTTCCTATTATATGAGAAGCTCTCTTCTAGACATGTAATACTCTATACCACATTAACCTTCTCTATGTTTCCACAAATATATTTCACTTACTTTTGTATGTATGGCCACTAGAAGAGATAGTTCAAGACTCATTGTTGACAAGAACTTCTGAGGTTCTGATGTCAGCCTAAAAAACAACATTTAACATTTAATATGTTTTTAACTTATTGTCTTAGGGAAAAGGGAATCAAAAGCACCTGCCCCTCTTTTAGTTTAGTCCTAAGTCAAGTGGCTTTATTTCTTATCTACCTGACTGCCCAGCATGCCAGCTCCATTTAATACATACAAATAAGGGCAAAGCTTGATTTTCTGTACTGCTACCTGTGCATTCTCCACACTGCTACCTGTGTGCTCTCTACACTGCTACCTGTGTTTTCTCTGTACTGATAACAGTGTTTTCTCTGTACTGCTACATATGCTTTCTCTGTACTGCTACATATGTTTTCTCTGTACTGCTACATGTATTTTCTCTGTACTGCTACCTGTGCTTTCTCTGTACTGCTACCTGTGCATTTTCTACACTACTACCTGTGCTTTCTCTGTACTGCTACATGTGCATTCTCTACACTGCTATCTGCATTTTCTCTGTACTGCTACCTGTGCTTTCTCTGTACTGCTACCTGTACTTTCTCTATTCTGCTACCTGTGCTTTCTCTGTACCGCTACCTCTGCTTTCTCTAAAATGTTACCTGGGCTACTTACCTGCCATTTGTACTGACAGTCTTGCTCAGTGTTTTCTCAACTCTATTACTTAGCAGGAATGGATACACAGAGATACCACATGCGGCAGTATGGAACATGAAAGTCAGGCCAGATGTGTATCCCCATGCTACCTTGTAACTGACCCCCCCTCCCCCACTTTACTAGAGAAAGCTATAGTATTCATGGTGGGATGAATGTTAGGATTTTCTGTTGCACCTAACTTCCCTATCCCTTTGCAGGTCAGGCCACACTAAAGCCAATAGCACCACTAAGGTCTTTACATATGTCATGCTTCATCATCATCATCATCATCATCATCTTCTTTCGGTTGTTCCCATTAGGGGTCACCAGAGTGGATCATCTGTTTCCATTTCTTCCTGTCCTCTGCATCATGCTCTTTCACACCAACCGCCTGCATGTCCTCTCTCACCACATCCATGAACCTTATCTTACGCCTTCCTCTTTTCCTCTTACCTGGCAGCTCCATCCTTAGCATCCTTTTGCCAATATACCCAGCATCCCTCCTCAGCACATGTCCAAACCAACGCAATCTCGCCTCTCTTGCTTTGTCTCCAAACTGTCAAACCTGAGCTGACCCTCTAATATACTGATTTCTAATCCTGTCCATCCTAGTCATACCCAGTGCAAATCTTAACATCTTTAACTCTGCCACATCCAGCTCTGACTCCTGCCTATTCGTCAATGTTACCGTCTCCAACCCATATAACATAGCTGGTCTCACTACCCTCTTGTAGACCTTCCCTTTCACTCTTATTGGTACCCGTCTGTCACAAATCACTCCTGACACTCTTCTCCACCCATTCCACCCTGCCTGTACTCTCTTCTTCACCTCTCTTCCACACTCACCATTACTCTGAACTGTTGATCCCAGGTACTTAAACTCATCCACCTTTACCAACTCTACTCCCTGCATCCTCACTATTCCTCTACCCTCCCTCTCATTTACACACATATATTCTATTTTAGCCCTGCTGACCTTCATTCCTCTCCTCTCTAAAGCATATCTCCACCTCTCCAGGGTCTCCTCAACCTGGTCCCTACTCTCACTACATATCACAATGTCATCTGCAAACATCATAGTCCATGGGGCCTCCTGTCTAATCTCATCTGTCAACCTGTCCATCACCACTGCAAATATGAAAGGGCTCAGAGCTGATCCTTGATGTATTCCCACCTCCACCTTAAACGTATCTGTCACTCCCACCGTAGTCCTCGCCAGTGTCACACTACCCTTGTACATATCCTGTACCACTCTTAAATACTTCTCTGCCACTCCCGACTTCCTCATAAAATACCATAACTCCTCTCTAGGTACCCTGTCATATGCTTTCTCTAAGTCCACAAAGACACATTGCAACTCCTTCTGACCATCTCTGTATTTCTCCAACAACACTCAGAGCAAATATTGCATCTGTAGTGCTTTTTCCTGGCATGAAACCATACTGCTGATCACTAATCATCACCTCCCTTCTTAACCTAGCTTCCACTACTCTTTCCCATAACTTCAAGCAGTGACTGATCAGTTTTATCCCTCTGTAGTTACTGCAGCTCTGCACATCACCCTTATTCTTAAAGATAGGTACCAAAACACATTTTTTCCACTCCTCAGGCATCCTCTGACTTTCCAAAATTTCATTAAACAATCTGGTTAAAAATTACACTGCCATTTCTCCTAAGCACCTCCATGCTTCCACTGGTATGTCATCTGGGCCAACAGCCTTTCCATTCTTCATCCTCTTCATAGCTGTCCTTACTTCCTCCTTGCTAATCTGCTTCACTTCCTGATTCACTGTCCCCACATCATCCAACCTTCTCTCTTTCTCATTCTCTTCATTCATCAGCCCCTCAAAGTACTCTTTCCATCTACTCAACACACTCTCCTCACTTGTGAGTATGTTTCCCTCACTATCCTTTATCACCCTTACCTGCTGCACATCTTTCCCAGCTCAGTCCCTCTGTCTAGCCAATCGGTACAGTTTTTTTTCTCCCTCTTTAGTGTCCAATCTCTCATACAACTCTCGATATGCCTTATCCTTAGCCTTTGCCACCTCTCTCTTTGCCATGTGCCTCATCTCCTTATACTCATGTCTACTTTCTTCATCTCTTTGACAATCCCACTTCTTCTTCACCAGCCTCTTCCTCTGTATACTCTCCTGTACTTCCTCATTCCACCACCATGTCTCCTTGTCCTCCTTCCTCTGTCCAGATGTCACACCAAGCACCTTCCTAGCAGTCTCCCTTACTAGCTCTGCTGTAGTTACCCAGCTATTCGGTAACTCTTCATTGCCTCCCAGTGCCTGTCTTAACTCTTCCCTGAACTCCAACTCACAATTACCCTTTTTTAACTTCCACCATTTAATCCTTGGCACTGCTTTCACACTCCTCCTCTGCTTCTTGATCACCAACATCATTCTGCAGACCACCATTCTATGCTGCTTAACTACACTTTCCCCAGTCACCACTTTACAGTCTCCAATCTCCTTCAGACTGGCCCTCCTACATAGGATATAATCCACCTATGTGCATCCTCTTCCACTCTTGTACGTCACCCTATGCTCCTCCCTCTTCTTAAAATACGTATTCACCACAGCCATGTCCATCCTTTTTGCAAAATCCAAAATCCAATCATCTGACCTTCTGCATTCCTCTCCTTAACACCATACCTACCCATCACTTCCTCATCCCCTCAGTTCACTTCACCAACATGCCCATTGAAGTCCACTCCAATCACTAGTCTCTCACCCTTGGGTACACTCACCACCACTTCATCCAACTCACTCCAAAATTTTTCTTTCTCATCCATCGCACACCCAACTTGTGGAGCATATGCACTAACAACATTCATCATTACACCATCAATTTCAAGCTTCATAAACATCACTCTATCAGACACACTCTTCACCTCCAAAACACTCTTGGCATACTGTTCCGTTAGGATAACCCCTACCTCATTTCTTCTGCCATCCACACCATGATAGAACAATTTGAACCTGACTCCTATACACTTGGCCTTACTTCCCTTCCATCTGGTCTCTTGCACGCACAATATATCAACCTTCCTTCTCTCCATATCATCAGCTAGCTCTCTCCCTATACCAGTCATACTGCCAACATTCAAAGTTCCTACCCTCAGTACTACACTCCTAACCTTCCTCCTCTCTTCCTGCCTTCAGGCATGCCTTCCCCCTCCTCTTCTTCTTCAGCCAACAGTAGCCCAATTTCCGCCAGCACCCTGTTGGCTAACAGTACTGGTGGCGGTCGTTGTTAACTGGGGCCTCGACCGATCTGGTATGTAATTATGAAATGTTCTCCGCATCAGTAATTTGGCAGAGGTTTTATGCTGGATGCCCTTCCTGATGTAACCCTCCCCATTTATCCGGGCTTGGGACCGGCACAAAGAAATGCACTCATGAACCTGCATATTTTCCTGTGCTGCCTTTATTCCCTGCTGGTGTCCATGAGGAGATACACTCTACATAATGCCTCACATCCCTCTTCGTTCTCCACCCCTGATATTATAGAACCAGTTTTATCTACTTACTGACTTCTACCTCCCTGGCCAGCACTTCCCAGCCCTTGGGCTTAGTAACCAAACCTGGTCAACAGTGTCTCAGTTAGGGAAGGCTAAAACATTTGTGCCACCATAACCTGCACAAAAGCAAGGTTATCTGGTTAATCTTCAATTTTTTTCTTCTTTTAACTGTAGTCTCTGTGCTTCTCAAATAATTTTTCCTCATGTCATCTCAGTAACAGTCATAGCTTGCCAGCTCACGGCTATAGAAATCTGATTTGTTACAATCTGGTTTACTTTATGGTATACTGCATCCTGGAATGTGTTTCAAAAGTAAAAGTGTGTGAGGGAGGGGTAAAAAGCCTGTAAAAAAAAGGACATTTTGAGTAATTTGTTTTATGCTGCCAATGTAATTGGTTTGGTAGTCAGATAAAACAAAGTGTAACAGTATACTTACTATTTTTATTTCATTTTTCCCATGTAATTACTTGGTAGATGGGCTGATCCAAACTTCTCCTTCCACAGCCCCATTGTAATTTTTATGGCAAGTGATATGTATTATGAAACTTAACTGTGCTTCAGCACAAATCCACCTTAACCTACTCCTGTTATAATGTGGTCCATCTCGAGACAGCTTATGCCAGCCATTCCAAACAATCTATTTACTTCATTCTCTTGCTGGCATAAGCTGTATCAAGATGGACCACATTATAACAGGAGTAGGTACTACCTTAATTACTAATTTTATTCTTATCTGGCTAACCTGTTTTGCATTGCCCTAGCTAATAATCAAATTATGTGATCCTTTTTACCTACAATGAATGTAAAAAGGTTTAAGCTCATTCGAAATGTTACAGTATCACTGTATATACTCCATTTAGTGTATTAAAACTTTATATGTTACAAATGTCTCTTTCCCTCAAATTGTGAAATGTACTGTATATATGTTCATATGAAATGATATAGATATGAAATTGCATTGTATGTACTACAGCTTAACTGCAGCTGAAGCATTTCTCCCCATTGCTCCACTATTAATGAGATTCCATTAGGACTATCCCAGTCAATGAAATAATAAAATAAGTCATTGATACGTGAAAGTATAGCAAAAGCAATCGGATTACATAAGCACATCATAAGTAACATTCAGGCTCTAAATGTACAAAACAAGAAGTCATTGATGATGTTTCTGTACAACTACACAAGAAATGGCTGGGTAAAACCATATGGTCGCTGCAGTCATTGCTGCTTTTATACAATGAGTTGGAAGGGAATGCACTGAAATGCTCACTTGCTGGCATACCTCTCAACTGTCCAGATTTTTGCCTCATATTTTTGGTCTGTTCCTCATATAATCTTTGTTTTTCTGGCAAATCACCATTTATTGATGTTACTAAACAATGATATATATTTTAACTTCAGACTTCATATACTTTAGAAATGCATGCTAAAGCAAAACTTATAATTTTAGCAGCTTTCTAAGTTTATAAGGGTTGTATTTAAAATTTGTCCCTGATTTTGCATTCCACATTGTTTTGGATTTGTGCAGATTGTTTGCATTTAGAGGTTGACAGGTATGCTCACTGGGTTGGGGATAGGAAGGGGTAAAGTAGCAAGTCTGAGTAGGAAGCTAACAGAGAGATAAAGTTCATAAGGAGTTTTTTTTTCCCAAAAAGTTTATATTCATTTTATAACACAATTACTTAACAGTATAGTAACAAGAGAAAACAAATAAACTATATACAATGTCCATAACAATTAAAAAAGCAGTATACATAGGAGAACACTTAATATTTCTGTAACAGATTAGACAATTTTGTCCGTGCAGTTAAATGATGAGTTATATTGTTAGCCCTTGCTTTTATAGTAACAATCTCATTCTTTAAAATGTATTTCACAAGATGAATAAACTCACCTTTAAAGACAGGAATAGATTGGGATTTCCAGTTTTTAGTAACAGTTTTCCTTGCTGTAGAGAGGATAGACCATAGTAAAAATGTGTGGTTTTTAGGAATGACTTCAGGAACAGGAACACTGAAAAGGATAAGGGAGCCAGAAATTATACAGTTGTCATTCCATAGAGTTTTACAAAGATATTTAAAGTCTAACCAAAATGGGGAAATTATTTTGCATTATATTGCCCATTGAATGGTGCACCATGACAGTTATCCCACTCCACAAAGGGGGAGCCACAATAGACCCTGGGAACTACCGTCCCATTAGCCTGACGAGCCTGGTCTGCAAGGCCATGGAACGTATCATCATGGAACTCATAAACAAAGACATTGGAGATCTCCAAACTCTGGACCCCACACAGTTTGGGTTTGTAAAAGGCAGATCATATCTCCTAAACCTGATAGACTTCTTTGAAGTAGTCACCAAAGCCATAGATGAGGGTAAGGTGGTTCACACAGCCTATCTAGATCTCGCCAATGCGTTTGACACCATCCCCCACTCTGGAATTATAGATAAACTCACTAAACTAGATATAAATCCCTATGTCACAAGATGGGTTGCCAACTGGCTTACTGACAGAACCCACACTGTGAAAGTAGCAGACTCCAAATCAGACTTCAGACCAGTGACAAGTGGAGTACCACAGGGTTCAGTCCTGGGTCCTCTCCTGTTTGGTATCTACTTCTCTGAAGTACAGTTCAACACAGAAGGTCTTTGGCTAACTAAATTCGCAGATGACTGCAAACTAGGAGCCATAATCAAAACTCCTAACGATGTGGAGATCCTACAAAAGGGCCTCACTGAGACAGATGCCTGGTGTCAAAGACATGGTCTCAAGCTCAATGCCAAAAAGTGCATTGTCATCCCCTTTGGTAAAAACTGTACCCATGAACTACCACATAGGCGGTAGTCTACTTACCACCGAAAGTGTGATATGAGACCTTGTGACACAGGTGGACAGTAGTCTTTCCTTTGATAATCACACCACCTCAGTGGTCAGGAAATCCTTCTACATGACACTCCTCATCACAAAAGGTTTCTCATCCAGAAAAAAAGAGGTCATTGCTCCCCTCTACTCATCACTCATTAGACCCATTATAGAGTACAACACCCCTTTTGGTATGTACCTCACAAGACATCTACAACAACTGGAAAGGCCGCAAAAATACCTCACAAAGAAGATTACTGGCCTCAAACAGATGCCTTACGCAGACCATATCAAAAAATTCCAGCTTTACTCCGTCACATATCGCCTACTCAGAGGCAATCTCTGCCTAACATACAAAGCTATGTCAAACCCAGAACTGTTGGACATGCTCCACTTAAAGAAATCCCAATCCCTCTGACCTACATGCTCTAGGGACCTAAACCTTGTCACCACAATAAACAGAACATGTTGGAGGGATAGATTCCTGTCCCAGAGACTTCCCATACTCTGGAACAGACTACCTATCTATGTCAAACAGAGCTCCTCATTAGCACTCTTCAAGAAAAATCTTGGTGATTGGATGGGTAATAGGAAATTCACACTGGGGATCACTTCTGTGGTTCTGCTTGACAGGGGCACAGGAAAATAATTTTCTTGGGTGGCAAAAGCCAGGGTACCTTTTTGGTTAGTCTTGTATAGGCTCTAGGGCCAATAGCCTAATACTTACCTATGAACCTATGAACTTATGCAGTTAACAGCCATATGTATCCAGTCAGCATCAGGGTGTCCACATCTCCAGCATTTCATTTAATCTTTCTTGTACATTATTTCTAGTCTATGTGGGGTGAGACAACATCTATGTAAAAATGTCCATGTGTATACATGCCAAAACAGGGAAGATGTGGATTCCTTCACCGACTGTAAACAACGTTTTTTATCTTTGTCTGAGAATAGTTGTATATTAACTTCACTTGAATAATTCCAAAAAGAAACATCTGTTTTGCTAAAATCATTTCTGAGAATTTTATAAATAAGAGATATGTATGAAGTGTTCCTGGGTGAGCTATTAATAATTGTTGAGATAAAAGCCAAGATTTTTAAGTTACTCTTACAGTATACCTCTAATGAGGGTACAAGCTTAGTATGTATAAAATCCTTACATGTTTGGATGTCCAGCCAGTTACAGCTTTGCAAACTATATCTGCTGATCAAATATTCTGCAGAACTTATTTTATTAGCTGAGAGAGAAATTGATTCCAGTATAATATGCCACCCTTCTTAAATTCTAACATTTTCTGAGTAACAAATGATATCAAACATTCATTTGTTTAGGCAATAAGAAACATAATTATTAATAAATTCTTAATTAATTCATTACAAAACATAAGCTTTTTAAACAACAGCAATGTCTGGTTTGTAATATGTGTAAGAACAAGTTTTGACCCTTCACACTGAATGTATATTTTTAAAATCCATATAAGGATGTTTGTACATATTTGAGTATATGGTTCAAGCAATGTCCTATTACGATTAAGAAGTAAGGTTTCATGTATTGATTTCCAATATGATGCATAAGAATTATTATTCCAAAGCAATACTATGTTAATAAATGCGGAGTTTAAATAAAAATCAATATTTGGAAATCCTATACCTCCTTCATCCCAGTGTGTGGTGTACCAGAGAAGATAAATTCTTGTTTTTTTTGGGGGGGATACTGAAAAAGGTTAAATTATAAGTTATTAGTTTTCTGTTTAATTTTCACAGGTGAGAAAATTATTAGAGATGGGCAATGAATAAGATTTTAAGTAACAGTATAATTTTGATTAAAATTAGTCTGTCTTCAAATGTGAAGAAGAGTCCATTCCAATGGTGAATTAGACTTGTAATTGAGTTTAAGGAGTTGTAATCTAGAACACTGACAGTTTTGTATTTTTTTCTCTTTAATATTTAATAGCAACAGTTTTATGAAAATTTTCAACATTTGGAATCAATCTATCAGCCATATACTCTTTACAAAGTGTTGTATAGTTGTTAATGAACATTTTATTTTAATTTGCGCTCTGCTTCTATGCTGTGCTGGATCCAAAGTCTTCTTAAGACACATAGTCTTGCTGTGCTGTTTACTGCTGAATCAGAGACACAGAGCTTTGCATGACTCCGTCTGCAGTCTGTTTAAAGCACCAGGCCTTTCAAATTGCACACTGATAAATATATTTTGCAGCTATAAGCACAGTTACAGAAAACTTATTTTATAACAAACGACACGTACTCTTTCTGTTAGTTTGTAGCATATATTTACAAAGTTTCCCTTCATTACAGATATGAATGATGACTTCTATAAAATACCTCTCTCTGTCCCTCTCTCACATAACTGAACTACTACAATTGTTATATAGAGTGCTAGTCACGCACATAGATTTTGTTATTTCCTCTTGGTATCTTTTTTGGCCTTCTGTGGAAAGTCACATAATGTCTGTTTTTAGACTTTTCTATTGTCCTTTTGTGATTTACTTGTAAGCACTTTTGCTGATGTGAGGATGCCATTAACAGAAATCTGAAAGGAAAAATCTGTACAAGCTGTTCCTATTGAAAAAAAACATCACGTATTGCTGAGTTTAGATATTTGTTCTGCAAACATGAGAAAAGCATGTGATACTTGCTTTCCAGTATTGCTTTGTTCGGCTTTTCTGATGCTGTGAAGAGAAGCCTGTTATACATATAGTATGAATGCACATTTTACATTGCTAAACTCTATACATATATTCAAGCAAACTTTTTATTCTGTGCTTTATCTTTCAGCATATTTACAACATAATTAATTTCAGCCTTATATTCATAATCTCTAAAAATTCCCTCTTTTTTTTAAAACATACTCAAAACACTTTATACTGTATTTTTGATCACATATAGAAAACACATTAAGAAACAAAACCTTTAGTCTTCTTTTGATACAAGTCAAAATGCAATTTTACACAGTTAATACAACAATGTTAAGTATTACTACCAAAACTGAATGTATTTAAGAACTTTTTCTTTTGCAGACCATTTTGTGAAAATATTTTATTAGTTATAGGCTATGTCTACTTTAATTTTATTTTTTAACTTGATTAATTTATTCTTTTGCAATTACAGAATTTAATTTATGACTTAGAACTGTTCCATTTACTCTTTGCAACTACTGAATTAACTCTTTACTTTTATTAATAATTTTATATCAAAAGATTAGAACTAGACTAATATCTATAAAAGACAAGAACTATGTGCTACTGCAAGCATTTATACACTGCTGAAAATATACAGTTTCAATGTAATTTTAACCATAACATTGTGGTCATGTCTCTGAACTGCCCATTAACATCTTGGTAAAGTACTGAACTGGGCTTAGAAAATAAATATTTTAATGCAATTATTTCAGTATATTTAATACTCGCGGGTTAAAAAAAACATGATTTATACACTAAAGAATGTTATGTACATATTAGTCCATTAGCTGTATGAATACACTGTTTTAATATAAGACTCTACCTTAAAACTAGTGATAATATTACAACTTGACAAATTACTTTTGAACTTATTACAATGTATCCTGTACAGTATGTATTTACACAGACTGTTTGCAATTCATGCATTTCAATCTAGTAGGTATCCTGGACCCATTTTTCTTAAAACATGGTTTTTCACACATATTCATTGCTAAACGTTAATTTCATTTGTACTGAATTATTCTGCATTTGTACATATAAAGACTATTATTTCTACTGAATTATTCTGTATGTGTACATACAAAGACTATAAAGTACATTTAGTCTAACCTTACACATTTAATAACATTAATATTAAGCAAAATCTTGGAAAATGTTTGTCTCTTTAGAAATACCTAGTGGAATTGGCACCAAAGGCATACGTCCTGTTATTTTAAACTACATACTCAACAATTAAAAACATTGATGCTTTTTTATACCAACATTGTTTTGCCAAAACATATTAAAATAGTGACCGTTCTTGCTCAAATTTTTTACATATCTTTACTCTCTCTTGTATAGCTGTAATAAAGCAATTTTAAGTCATCTCTTGTTTTTTAAACCATCTCTTGTATAGCTTTACATTTTAACAGTTTGTAAATATAATTTAATACTAAACAATACAATAATAACTAGCATAAAATATCTTGGACTTTCAGATTTAATCTGTTTACCTGTGTTTCTTATGCACTAATACCTGTTTTTTTCTTTCCCCCTAAAAGAGTATTGTCAAGAAGGAATTAAATATTATTTCTTCCTGTAGCTGTATTTCAGACCCTTGTGCAGTACGGCTTATACAGTCAATTAAAAACTGAGAAAGTACCCCTCCCCCTGCAGCATTGCAGTATTGTTTATCTAATTTATGCTATGAGAATAGAATGTATATCAGCCCAACACTTTGGTTATACATTTGCTTTATTAGGTTACTAATAAACTATGGACTTTTGTCTGATTTGATCATTTTTATAAAGCTTTTGTTGTTTATTACCACTAGTAGATATTTATACCCTCCTGCACAATTGATTTGAACTGTATGTATACTGTAGCCCATCTGCTGGCTGTACTTGATGCAACTGAGGGTTTTTTTTCTTTTAACATTTACTTGCAAACAGATTATCAGTAACATCTATGCACAATTATGACATTTTATTACAATCACCAAATAGTGTTGCCTGTAAATATTTTAACAATTATATTTTAATCTACTTATCTGGCAATCAGTCTTGTTTCTTATCTTATCTTTCCAACATTTCCTGTAACTATTCATCTAGTCTAGGAAGGTCTGAACTCACATTTCATGCACTCTGTAGCTATAGTTAACTCTTTTAGCATTTTTTCTTTATCTGTTAATAAAATGCAGTTATAAAACACTTAATATTATATTTGTGATTTGCATAACTATGCAAACTAAACATTATTTTACAATTAGCTTACATATTTTTTAACTTTTGATTTCAGTATTTTTTTATTTTATTTAACTGCTCTGCCATTTATTTTACAAAGACTGCTTGACTAATAACATCTGTGATTTTATTTCTTTTTAAAATTTAGAACTTTAACTGATTGGTGTGGTGTTACTATACAATTATAAAAAATTGTAAAGCTTAACTAACACATTTATATTTACATTATTTATATTTGCTGTTGTCTGCCTGTTATTCTTGTGCATTGTAACAGATGTATTTTAGATGAAAAGAAAATACGTGCATGTCTGTCTTGTATCTTTGTATCTTTATACAAGCATGTCAGTCTTGTGGCTTTAAATCTTTACTCTTATTAACTATTTTTATTTAATGTTATGCACTAGAACAGTTTCCTGTAACTATTTTTATTTAATTTTTATACACTAAAACTATCAGAAGACTGCGTGTTTGAATCACATCAGGGTCGCCATTGAAAAATGTATTTTAATTTGTGCTCTGCTTCTATGCTGTGCTGGATCCAAAGTCTTCTTAAGACACACAGTCTTGCTGTGCTGTTTACTGCTGAATCAGAGATACAGAATCAGAGATACAGAGCTTTGCATGATTCCATCTGTAGTCTGTTTAAAGCACCAACCTTTCAAAAAATTGCACACTGATAAATATATTTTGCAGCTATAAGAACAGTTACAGATAACTTATTTTATAACAAATGACACATACTCTTTCTGTTAGTTTGTAGCATATATTTATAAAGTTTTCCTTCATTACAGATATGAATGATGGCTTCTACAAAATACCTCTCTCTGTCTCTCTCTCACATAACTGAACTACTACAATTGTTATATAGAGTGCTAGTCACGCACATAGATTTTGTTATTTCCTCTTGGTATCTTTTTTGGCCTTCTGTGGGAAGTCACATAATGTCTGTTTTTAGACTTTTCTATTGTCCTTTTGTGATTTACTTGTAAGCACTTTTGCTGATATGAGGATGCCATTAACAGAAATCTGAAAGGAAAAATCTGTACAAGCTGTTCCTATTAAAAAAACATCACGTATTGCTGAGTTTAGATATTTGTTCTGCAAACATGAGAAAAGTATGTGATACTTGCTTTCCAATATTGCTTTGTTAGGCTTTTCTGATGCTGTGAAGAGAAGCCTGTTATACATATAGTATGAATGCACATTTTTGTATGGAGTATGGGTGGGCAAAGGGGGGTTGTCCCTCTGTAAAAATGTAGAAAAAGGTAGAATTTTTGTGTTGAAATGGAGCAGTTGGTATTTTGTTCTGAATTTCGGCAGTGTAAAGGTTTAGTGTGATTTCACCCTTCTAGTCTCGTTGTTTTGATTTTCGGTTATGTGTAAATTTGGTAAACGGAAGTAGAAACATATATATATATATATATATATATATATATATATATATATATATATTCCCCCAAGCATGGCCAACATGACTGAATATTAGTGATCTTTTAGGTTCGCCATTCTGAGTATAAGTCAACCATTCATTGATAAACAATATGACTCCCCTTTTTTTCATATAATTTATATAAAGGCTTGGTGGAGAAGAAAGCAAGGAAACAGTGTAGCAGCAATAGGTGAGGTAGAGGGGTGTGTTTAACACTTTCATATCAGTGCTGCAGTAGAAGTGGTGCTGTTTTTTATGAATTTGTCTTTTGATTTATAAGGCCATTTCAGAAATTAAGTGCATGGCTGGACAAAAGTAACAAGTGTTGCAATACTTTCTCCTCTTCTCCACCACCTACAACACTCACACAGACATAAAAATAGCACAGCACTATCATCTTAGTCTACTGCTGGTATTGCCTTTATGTACTTCATTTTTTGTGGAGATTTTCTCTCTGGAACTTTACTGAAAAGGGAGATAGACATTCCCATCAACAAATGTAAGTAAGTGAATAAATGTTAAAATGTGTACCCCAGCATAAGCAATGCTGAATAGTTATTATTTGTAGAGAATTACTATTCTTAACAAAAATCAGTATTCACAGTAATGTTTATTTATCGTGAAATATGTGTATAGCACATTACACCATTAAACTGACACTTCCCCCTGACATATATACAACAAACACACCAGACCAGTTACTGTTTCTTTTTAAAGAAATGGTAAGCCATTTTGAAAGTCTCCAGAAAACCGATGATGTGTTTGGGGAATCTGTCGAGCAAGATAGCAGTGACAGGCTCTTCTGCCCGATCTCAGAGGTGAAGCTCACGTGTGGTATCTCAGTGAGTGATAAGGAAGGAACTAACAATCACTGTGGGTGGACATGTTCTCCAGATTCTGAAGGACAACCTACCACAAACAACAAACTATTTCCCCCAAATGTTTAGAGTTAGGGTTGATACAATGGTTAAGGTGTTTGCCTCAAGGTACAGTGGTTGATTCTCAGCACTGAAAGAAAATTGGCTAAGGTCGACAAAGGCAAGTAGCCTAGTACTTATGAGTTGAGAAGAAAAGGAATGCTGTAACAGTGTTTTCTATAATGTCTACTTGGCACCAGTGATATGGCTTGCATTAATATCTCTGATTTATTAAGTCACCAAGGCTTTAGTACTTTAGTATTTCTAATAACTAATACAAAACAAATTAAACAAATGTGAATAGAGGTGCATTTCAGTTGTTCAGGGGGTATTTTCATGTAGAAGACCAAGTGCAAACATAATATATTGATATGAAATACCCAGCCTAGCAGAATATGAGAGGTTATCAATCCATACCAATTCATTCCTTTCCTACTTCACTTTAGTATGGAAAGCTATAAACAGGTGATTACTCTACCAGCTTGACATAAGGCTTCATAGTGCATCCTTCAAGTGCTTGAGATGAGCATTTGTTTATTTAATTTTGGAAAAGCTGGACTTCGAAGCAAACTTTTTGGAAAATCACAGCTTTTAATGTGTGTAGTTGGTGGTTTTTTTTTTTTTTTTAATTTCTCCAAGTCTTTTGGGTTTCTTATACCATGACGGGAATGGACCCAGTTCCTAAATCAAAGTACGATTAAAGTTCATGAAATTAGTATTGTTTCAATCTTTGATGTCAGCCAGAAGTGCTCTTTGCAGCACCCACAACGTGCCTAGTAATGACTCCTGCAATTTGTATGGGGTTGCATGTATTGGTAATGTATCTAAATATGATTGTAGATTCTTTTTTATAAGACCCCGTCCCTCCTACTACTATTGGAACTGTCAGGGTATCTTTCTTCTATATTGCTATAGTTTCTGCCTGCAGATCCTGATATTTTATGACTGTTTCGCTCTGTATGCAAGACACTGTAGTCACTGGGTGTAGCGATTTCATTGATCAATGCTACTTTTGTTTTCTTTTCATGGACCATTATATTCGGTTTTCTAGCATCTATCTTTTGAACTGTTGGTAATGGGTGATACCATGTGATGTAGATTTCATCATTTTCTATGATGCTTTGTAGGTCATGTTTCCAGTGTTTTTCAGCCACTTCACTACCATAATGTTTGCACAATCCCCAGTGCAACAGTCTTGCCATTTTATTAAGCCTTTCAGTATACAGTCCTTTTGCCATTAGTATGTCACAACCAGCAACGAGGTGTGCAACTGTTTCCAATCTGTTTTACAAAACCTACATCTGTCTGTTTCTCCCACATGTTCAATATTAACCTTTCATCTCTTGGTTTGAATTTGCCTCTCCTTAACCATGTTTCCAGTGTGGAAGTTCAGTATTTACAAGTAAGATTTGGCTGCTCATTCACATATACAACAATTTATATATGGTCTTGGGTAAAGAAAGTTAAATCTCAGTTGTGAAATATAAATAGATTATCTTTACAGGGGTGCAAGAAATAAACTAAAATATCATTCAAGACAACAGTATCCATAATCAGGATGAGAGCAGGCAGCCAAGTTAAGAATACTATTTAGCTTCAGTTTTTAAATGCTACTCAAAAAAATGCTTATACCATTTGCTGAAGACTTACACTAAAGCTTCATCTTTAAATGTTTAGTTAAGACATGTCCTGTGTTATTATAGTGCACAAAAATAGCAAAAAGTAAGCATGCTGACAGGAATAGTGTGAAACAATGTTCATGATGGGGTCACATCACTATAGATACAGCAGCCCATATATCAGCACATGATCCTGACAGCGCTTTTGTTTCCTGTAGTAATGCTGCACGACATTCCTCAGGTGCACCAGTACAGTTGTACTGCACTTGTCACAGTGATATAGAACAGTTTGTGTTGAAACCTTCCTTCTAGCGGCTGGAAACAACACTGGAGTCATATGTTGCTAACCAGTAAAACAAGCTCTCCTGAAAACCTTAATAAAAACTGTAAAAGAAACACACAAGTTAACCGCTCTGTGAGCAGCTTCACAAATAAATAACTTGTATGACTTCTACTCAAGAGGGAGCAACTCAGTGTTTGTCCTTTAAACTGGATTAAGTAAAATGCATATTGCTTAGAATGCAAAGCACATTCGATGTAGTTAAAAAGTTAAGGGTTGTGGAAAACTGACATAATTTTAAACCTGTAAGCATAACAAATGGCATTCCTACAGTCAAATACTTGAACCGTAGCTTTATTGCCAAAAAGTTTATTTCTGAGTAGCGCTTTATTATGTATAAAAAAGATTAAGGCAGATACAGTGCTATTTGTCATTTTAATATATGGGCAAAGGTGAAAAATGTCATATATTGTTCTAGAAGGTAGATGCTCCTTTGTTTAACTGCTGTATTGTTGAACAAAAAAAAATCTAATAAAACTGGGTTATTGACAGGAGTAGAATTTCTCCTTTCCCCTTTGTAGCATTGACTTTAGTGTTGATTATAATAGGGAAAAGTACAAAAGTCTTAAATCTTCTGTGGATAAGAGTGTAAGCGGTTTTAATTTTAGAGATTTTCTATTGTAAATGAATCATACCTCTCAACCTGCAGACATTGAAACAAGAGCAAGAGCCCTTGAAAAACAGGAACCATCAACTAAAAATCTGGACATCTAATTATCATAACATTTGGATACCAAATTGCACATAACTCTTCTCTCTTTCAATAGGAATGTGGGATACTACTCAGAAACACGTTCAATAAAGGGAGAGTAACAGAAATTATGGAAAAATAAAAGCACAATTGTACTGTATCACACAATTCTACCACACAAAGGTAATTTATTTTTGCTTCAGAATAAGGGAGTTGTACGATGTGTGTCCTCTTTTTTTAATTTATTGTCGTCATTAGTTTGTTTGTCATTTAGTGGTGTTTTCTCTGTCCTAGGCAGTTTCAAAAATCACATGTGGTGAGGAAGATTCAGAAAATTGTGTGAAGGGTTAAATCAAGCCCGGGAATTTGGACTTACCAACACAAATAGGGGCATCCTAAATCAAGCCTGAAAATATGAATGTTCCTCCAAATTAGGGACAGTTGAGAGGTTTGAATACAGTTTTTGATTGACATTTTTCGACCATAAACATCAGTTGATTGAACTGAGTTGATAAAGCAACCAAATTCATTTTGAAATATTTATGTGTTTTTAATTCTGAGCACTTAGGAGGACAGGAACACAGAGGTCCATTTTCAGTCATGATCTTAATAATAACAAGATGTATAAAACTGGCATTTGATCAATAAACATGAAACCCAAATTATAACAAAGGCACACAGCATACAAAAGGAAGGAACAGTGGCAGGACAGTAGAAACAAAGGAATGGAGGTAACTCATACTCAGAAGTATGAAGTTATCTTAGGCAGTGCAGTGGTGCAGCAGTTAGTTTTGCTTCATAGCAAGAGGTTCTCCAGTTCAATTCTCAGCTGGGGTGCCTTCTGTGTGGAGTATGGATGTCCTCCCTGCATTCATGTGGGTTTCCTGCAGGTGATCTGGTTTCTTCCCATATTCTAAAGACATGTATCTGGAATGTTTCTCCCCAGGCCTCCACTTAAAATGGGCTCTGTTCCAGTTGCACTTTCCTGGTAAACAAATATTAAATAAATAAATAACTCTCTTACAGCAGCAAACTGATAGTGTATTATTAAAACAGTAGTATTCTCTTTCAATATGGGCTCACTGTAACTGTGCTGAACTTATCCTGTGGTCAAGGAGCTCCGTTTAAGAAACTGAAGGAGATTGTGAGAAGTGAACCTTCCTGCAAATATTTTTAACAGTTGTTATCAGTAGAGTCTGTGGCCTGGTTAGTTGTAGGCTAAGGATGAGTCAGCTGATCTAAACATATTCTTTACCCCACACACACACTTCACAGTAGAGTAGATTATGATGTGGATTCTATAGTAAAATCAGTGTGTTGTATTTGTATTTATTTACCTACGTTTTGCTATCTAATACTTCATCATTAACCTTGAAGCAGGATACTGCATTTTTGGACTCATAGGAAGTAACCCCGCATTTTTTGTATCGATTGCTTTTTGCTGTGATTACAGATGCCATCCATGAAGGACTAACATTTGTTTCTGGGTTCTATAACAAACTTGACTCACTTTCTTGCATTTCTGAAGCTTGATTTTAGAAAACAGCGGAAGATCTCAAAATGCTGATAGTATAACTTGTTTCAAGTAGTGTGCTGATGGTTACTACAGTACTAGAACAATAGGGTTCTTCAGCACGTATGATAATCAGACTCTGAGATCAACATCGCTAGTGTTTTCTGTCCCATAATACACAGCTCTGCTGCTGTGATGTTGTATGACACTGCCCTGTTATTTGCACATAATATCTTTTTGTTGCTTCATTGACTAATAACTTGCTTTAGAGAGCCATTACAAGAATTATACAATTTATGCTTCTACATTTGTCATGTTTTTCTCACCTTTTTTCCCCTGCTGAGTGCTGCTCATCAATCCTGAGCCTTTTGGCTAACTGATCATTTCATTTTGCCTTCACCTTAGCTCTAACCCCACACTGCATCCCTAGCAACATGCTGCATGGTTTTGCATGCAGTGGGCATCAACAAGAGTGTGCCACTCACTTCCACAAGTGACATCATAAGTCAAGACTGCCCCCCATACCCCCCCCCAGGAGCCAGCACACCCATTTGGACTCTAGTCTCCACTGGGGATTCTGCAACAGGACCATATATATGTGGTACATACCCAACTCCCTCATCTTGTTTTTTACTGAATTACTTAGACTTGTTCTGATTGCAAACTGCTAAAAAGTCCTTTCATGATGCATTCAAATCTTACTTCACACAAAGTACTAAACTGCAGGCTCCTATTAAAAGTTCAGAGTTGAAGTTCTATCAAGTTTGCACGTCATCCCCTACACCGTCTTAATTGAGTGTTTTGCAACTGCAACTTATTGCCTACAGCTGGCAGTTAGGACTCCATAGATCTGTTAAAGAAGATTCAAGAAACTTCCATTATTCCATATTGTCCTTAATTTTCTGAAGTTACATGGGTAACAGCAATACATCACTGGTTAAAAATGGAGGGTTGATATCCTTTTGAATTTCCTCAGCAAATTTTAAAAAGCAGCTAGAAAAATTCACCCCAAAAACAAATATTTAGGGTAAGTCATTATCCAGAGACAGAACACCCTTAACTGTTATGTTTTAAACTCTGTAATTCTGCCTGTTTCGAATAGAGCTCATCACATTCATTGCTGTATAGATCCCCTTCACCATCCATACTAGTCTCTGTGGTAATATCTTATGTCTTTCAAGCTAGCATGTTAACCTTATCCAGCATTATAATACACCATCAACTCTTCTCATTGCTATTATAATGTTGTAATAATACATGTTTATATAGGCTCATCTGATGTCAGCTGTTACGTGGTACGGCAATTCATTAACCTCAGCAGACAGCTGTCATGTACAGCAGTTCATACAAATACTGGCTGTTTGGTATTAAATAAACAAGTTTTGATAATACTGTAATAATAACTTTTAGAAACTACATGTTTAACTAATTAGGCAAAATAAAGAAAAAGCAGACACCTGAGCATGGGAATATATCAGTAAAGTATAAATATCTGCTTACATGCATGACACAACAGAAGTAAGAATCTATGTTCCTCATTCTAGAAACAGTTATTTGTTCTTTCTTTCTTGCTGGCACTTACGGTCACATCGTGTGATCACATGCAGTCACTAACTGCTGCAACAATGTGAAAATCTACCAGTTTCACAAGATAAACTAAAAAATCTCATTGGTAAAAAGAATAAAAACTTAATCCCTGAAAGTACTGCCAAGATCCATAATGATATGGCATGATACAAGACTTACAATTCATTAGAAAGGAGAAGTGAAACTTAAAAACATGCAAATATACTGAAATTAAACATAAACAAGCATTCAGGTTTATCATCTCATTTGAGATTTTAGTGTTTTTGAGATTTTAGTGGTTTCATTTTTTCGGCAAGCCTGTGATACTGTACTGTGCTGACTGCCTTTTTTATTGCACAATGCACAATATAGCTCTGTGTTGCTTTGATGTCTGCTTTCATCTAAACCAACCTTCTCTCTCCCTTCTCTACCACTTTCCATATCCATAATATTTTTCTGCCTGCAAAGGCATTATCACATACAGTCTGTTAAATGTATTATGCAATTCTGTCACTCTCCAATCTGTTCCACTCTACCCTGCCACTCAGTCCTAAGATTATTCTCACCAATAACATAAAATCACAGAATCTGACAACAAAATGACCTGTGCTCATCAATGTACCCTTTACCCCACATCGTGCAGAAGCTGCCACTATAATATAAGTTGTATTTGGCTTCATGTTCCTCCTCGTTTGTAGAACAGCTTTATGCATGTTTGATGTTATCTTGAGGGGCACAGCCACCCAACCAGTACTGAATTCATCACTTATGTGAAATTGCATCGTACATCACCCTCTGAATTAAACAAGTCTTCCTCACATCTTCTTATTGCACTGCTCTGGTTTCCAACACTGCCCCCTTTTGTTTGTGTGGATGCTTTTCTAACTGAAGCTGTCCTCTGGGCTCTACTAATTTATTTTTAAATGTGCAATTTGTTGTATCTGTCCCTGTTTTGTCGAGTCTTATACATGCTAAGTTCCATTACACATTCTTGTCTGTGGTATAGATCGTGTAGTACCATTCTGAAGGCCCTTCTTCGAACAGCTTCAAAACTGTAATGACCTTAGGAGATTGGTCCTCAAGAATAAGAAGTGCTTTAGATGGGCTTTACAACTGCTAGTACAAACAGCAGCTTCTGTCCTTCTGTGTGTGTGTGCGTGTGTGTGTGTGGTTCTCTCTCTCTCCTAGAATCACTAAATGTCCTCTTTATGTATGGATCATTAGTCTATAGCAGTACATGATTACTGCCAACTTTCCAGAATTAAGGGGTGTATGATCACTGGAATGAAGCATACTTCATTTAATGTTTAGTCAAAATTATCTTTCTCATCACTGACTATCTGATTTGTGGTCTGCAGAGATTTGTACATCTATGTCATGTAGAATACTGTGTGCAAAGGCGGGATTTAGTTATTGTATGTTACCTTCAAAATGCCTGTATTGTGGTATTTTTAAATGGGGGAAATCTGTGTCCTGTTTTATAACAGCATCTTACTCCTTCACCTCTTTTGTACTCTCCTGGTAATAATACAAGCTGCTTTTTACGGTTTTCAGTTTATTTACCTGGTAAGCAAAAAAGAAAAAAAAATGTAACAGCCAATAACAAACAGCTCCTGAACCAGAACTTGTACTGTTATTTATGTGCTGTTCTTTATCCTTTTCAATGTTTGCCAAACGTAAACTTGCTAGTCAGACACACCTCACAATAACCTGGACAAATGTACTAAAAATCTTGTGTGTAAATTTAGCAATAAACCAAAGTAGCCATTATGAACTAAAAGTATGTAGGAAGAAAGCCCATCCCCCTGCACTCCCATATCCCTCTATTTCTCCATGTCATACCACTTCAGAGAAGAAGCAGAAAAAAATATTTTGCTCTTTCTCTGACATAGCACAACCTCAGATTTAGAAGGTATAAGTCTGTTGGGGAATTCCTATGCCCAGGCTCTTAGAGAGAACAGGGGAAGGAACTTGCTCCCCGAAAAGAAAGAGTAACCTACACTTTTCATTCAGTTTTGTAAACATAATTCGTGTATAAAATCATCTGTAAAGTACACATATGACAAGATGATTTTTCAGCATGGAGGTAGCCTACATTTCTATATTATTCAACTTCTTAGGTACAAGATCAGTATGCCAAAGTACACTAACATACTGAAGGGTTAAACGGAATTAGTTGCTGAACATTTATGGTTAACTATCTGATACTTTTTAGCTACATATTGGTCTATTACAGCTTATTATTTTTTGCACTGAACCAAAACTTTTCTGCTAATGACCTTTGTTAATCTCACTATATCACTTCCTTCATTTACTAACATATATGCTTTTATTGCTTTTAATGAATGTTGGCTTTCATACAGCACTATCTAACTTCATCTGTTGCACATTGTGATGCAACTTTCTGGCTCTTGCATCAATGCAGTTCTTATAAGAGAGTCTGCACAGCTAATAATACATGTGCCTTCTGCTTTTCTATACTTTTGCTGGCATTTGCTATCTCCCGTGTCAAACCTAGCAGAGCCGATTGTGTTATTAAATCTACTGTGCCTTCAAAGAGTAAATTGAAAATTCAATGTATAAAAATGAATACAGCTGATATAATTTTAAAACACCCACTTATGGAAATATTTCCTTGTCTCTAATTTCTGATGTCACCTTCAGTGCTGTACAGGGCTATTGTGATGTTACTTAAAATACACAAGCTGTTGTCACATACATATACACAACTTTGTCAAAGGCCAGTTATGCTCCATGCAGCGATTAAACAACATAAGTAGCAGAAGATGGGGAAATACTGTTCAGCTGACTTATGCTACATGTTAAAACTGGCACTGGGAGATAAGGGATACAGCTGATAGGGCTGCTACACAAGGACTTGCACAATGGGGTGAATGGAGTGACTGTAGAGAAGAATGTTTTAACATATGCTATTCAGAGGCAAAAAGAATGTAAGTGAAAAAAAAAATAAAGCACTAGTAAATGTAAAAAGGTGATATGCCTAGGTTCTGCAGGCATTTGTATCACATGTATAGAGTTGCATTTGAAAAGAATGCATCATCTACAACAGGAGGAAAAAGTATTGTCTTACTGAAAACCGATGAACAGAATTCTGTGGCAGGATTTTGTATCTGTAGTGAAAGCTCTGTACCCAGGTTTTCAGTACCCTCAGTTAAATGTATTTTGTGTTATGGCAGGCTGCCACCCACTATATCCCACAGCATGGAGAACTTGGCACTCATTGGCTCAATAGAAAATGAGAAAACTATAGCATACCGAAATGAACCACTGAACTCAGACAGTCTCGCACTTCAGGTCTTCACTAACAAATTACTCTTGACAGTCAATTTCAAGCTCAGTTTGTAATAAAAATCTTTTAGTGTACGTTGGAGCTAGAACAGTAAGATTGCAATAGGTAGACAATGCATTCAGTGTAGCATTCACAAAGCAGTAAAACATAATGGTCAGCTGATTCAGGACAGGCAGACTCTGCCCATTTAAAGTAGAAGTCCACATAATCTCATTTCTCAAAGTTACACAAAGCAGAACATATTCCATAAACAAGAATATTTTTCACACTAGAAACTGGTGCTCTCTACCATGACAACTTAAATATTTCCCACTTTCATCAGTGTCAAGATTAGTTAATCTATGAGAAATACATTTTACCAAAACATGTTAACATGTCATTTTCCATTGCTACTGAAGCAGTTATCAGCTTACCTTTTTATCTAGGATAATAAACGGATTTCTTTCTTTTGTTCTTTCTTTCTTTTTTCAAGATAATGATGGCATTTAATATTTGAAATATCACAGGCACTGGTATTGCCATTATTATGCTCCGTACTTGCTTTAAGACACCAGACATCTGGGAAATCAGATTTAATGTGTGTGTACTCGTTCACTGCGTTTATTTCTACACCAGCTGTAAGCTCAAATACACCACAAAAAGTGTGTATTTTGTCATGGTCACAGTCAACTTACCTCTGCTCAATGGATCATGGGAACTACCTTTAGGTTTACATAGGAGCAGTCTAACAGATCACACAGGCCATCATGCTGGTCTGGTGTCATCACATTTCCCCTCATTTGACAACAGAATATTATTCTCTTAAGAGATTATGCACATTTATATATCATAACATTTACATGCACCTACCTTTTAATTTTTTACATTTTTATTCTTGAAAATGCACTATGGTATTACCTTATAATAGCTTACTATTTCACTTATACAAAAATATTTATTCTTTTCCAGTCTCTAACTGTACTTTCTTGTTAACAGTCATTTTATTAGTTATCTGTTTATGGAAACATCACGGATCTCACTGGAAGCTGTATCTCACATACTCATGAGGAAACTTCCACAGCTTGTGGACACAAGACACTTGCATACCTCTCAACCTGTTAGTGCAAGAAATCGGGACAAAGGCCCAAAAACAGGGACAATTTCTAAATATTGCTCTTTCAAATTTAGAATGATAATAAAGTAACAGATTTTGCATTAGCATGAATTTTCTGAAGGGTATGAAGTCTGACACTCAAATATCTGTCATTATTTTCTGACTTCAGTCTTCAATGATTTCCAAATAGTTTGCAAGAAAACCAAAAATCTAGACATTCTGCAAAAATCTGGACATTTGAGAGGTATGGATTCATAATTTCTGAAAAGTCCATATTGTTTAACATGTCCCTGTCTGGTAGCATGTCTGTGTTTGGTCTAAACATGTCTCTCATACATTGTAACTAGTCTGGATATTCAATGCTAGGGTCACTGACTCTCAATATTTCACTTCCTTGGAGTCCACTGGTCATAGCACACAATCTTCCAGTTGTGACGACAGTCAACTTGGTTTGGACATCTCAGGAATGACTCGGGTATGTCTCTAATTTTCCTTACTACAGCTTTATCAACAGTTTGGACCAGATGCAATCTTGGTTCTAGGGCTTTAGCAACAGTCACAACCTGTCATCTACCATCTCCTTTCCCCATCTAATTTAAGACAAAAGTCTAACCTGGGCTCAAGTTAGAGAAAAGATTGGCTAAAGGTCTTCTATTTTAATTATATTGTTTGACTGCTTTATATCAAATAGTTTCCGACAATGACTTTGTCTCAAACGTTGGAATAGTACTTCAAATCTGATGGCCTAATATTAGCTGCATGGGACTCACTTCAGTTTTACTAAGTCTCATTAGTGTCATATAGGACATTAGAACAATGTGCAGACCTTTATAGGTTAAGAATTTTCCTAGCCATCTAAAATGCTGTCTCCTCAACACTGTTTGCATATGGATAATGTGGACTTCAGATTGTATGGACAAGACCATATACCTTTACAAATATGTGAAACTCCACAAACATGAATTAAGTCATATTTTCAGTGGCAAGCTTTTCAGGAATATCCCATCTGGACACCACTGTCAATAAGTCATATATCGATTTAAGACTAATTATTTTTGTCAAGTTCACAATCACAATGTCTTTTTAATAGCTTGCTACTGCCAAGTAACTTTTACCAATAGGCTCACAAAAGTCTGCTACAATTCTTTGCCATGGCTCTGCTAGCAATGTAGTCAAAATCAGAGAATATTTCCTTTGAGATGGTCTGTGTAGAATGTAAAATTGACACAGACACAATTTTGATTATATCAGCATTGACACTTGGCACTGTACACTCTGTCAACCCACTTGTTTCTGGACTTCTGTCCTATGTGAAGTTTGCATCCCAGTCCACTGCTGGAACAGTAAGGGACCATCATGCCCTAATAAGTGAACTCTCACAATGAGCTTCTTATACTCCATCATTATAATCCTCTTAAAGAATAACATTGAAACCAACCCGGACCCAACAACACAGTGAATTTCTCCTTACACTGGCCTGCAACCTCCTCAGTGCTCATAGCATCAGAAATAAGCTAGATCACATAAGTGCTTTTATCTCCCAGAATCGTGGATCAAGCAAAACCCCACTCAGCTTCAAACTCTGTCTAACCTCCTACAAAAATGTCAGTGCTGCCAGGTCAAGTAATCGATGTAGTGCAGGGTCTCTAATTATGTACAAAAAATATCCTAAACCCAAAAGTTATTGCCTAAGGAAACTCCTCCTCAAACTCCAGTCCTAACTACATTTTCCCTAAAATTTCCTACTCACAAAAGCAAATTACTATTGATAGCTACGGTCAATCTACCACCCCATTCTTCTCGAGACAAATTCAAATCACTCATTAACATCCTGAATAACTATCTCAAAATACAACATAATCCTGCTAGGTGACTTCAACCTTAATTATCTTGTCTGTCTTTCATCTGACATGAATAGTTTCCTAAAAGACTTCGGTCTCCTTCAACTCATAAAAGAACCAACAAGACCAGATCCTCCAAACAATCCATACTTGACCTAATTATTATAAAAACACCAAATTCTATCTCCAACATGAACATTCTCCCATAATTCTTAAGTGACTGCTGTCCAATCACTTTTGCAGTTATCATTTATCCTGTAAAACTACCGCCAATATTAAAAGCCTCTAGCACAAACTTAGAAACTCTCTCACGGCCCACAACTGGAACTGTATACTCTCCTTAGATGAGCCCAACACAGCAGTCTTAAACCTAACCAACTTTCTTCTCCAGCTGTAAAACAATCTCTTCACACTTATCCACAGGCTTTATAAACCCACCAAAACTAAATGTCTAGCTACCAAAATGAAACATCTCCTCACTTTAAGGGATGAAGCATGGCAAAATTGGAAACAAATCTCCAAAGGCAAGAACTGAGAATCCTTTACAGCCTTGTATAACCTAGCCAAACAGTCCATCCACAAACACAATGTCAACCAAAGAAACAAATCACTCCTTTAAATTCACCCAAATACTTTGAAAATATATTAACTTTCATGCAGGAAGAAGCCTGCCTCATGACATCCTCTCTTGAAAGACCATATAATGTGGTCTAGCAAAACATTCCCCAGGAGATTTCCATGAAGAATTTAGCAACCTCCCATCAATATAGCCCCCACAGATCATGAATTATTAACTTAAATATCTGAGTAGTTTGGCCGGCTACAATCAACTGTAATAGAAGCTGAAATTAAGTACAAACTTGCAGTTTTAAAGATAGTACTGTATTTTATTTTTCTGTTTTTAATTGTTTAACTGAATATTGTGGTCGGTCTGTCTCTCTACAGTTAGAGGGGGGTATTGTTGTTCTCATTTCTTTGTTACTTGATATTTAACTCTTAGCCTAGAGGGTTTCTCTGTGCTTCAAGTGTTAGCCACATAGCTGGGAATTTAATTTCTGAATATCTGAGTGGTTGGGCTGGCTATTTTTTTTTTCATTTTTTACTGAAGTTAAGTACAAACTTGCAGTTTTAAAGATAGTACTGTATTTTATTTTTCTGTTTTTAATTGTTTCACTGAATATTGTTCTGTCTGTCTCTCTGCAGTTAGTTTCCCCACCCTCCCTATTTGTTCTTGTTTTAGTGTTAATCTTGGTGGCTTTGGAATTGCCCGCCCCTCCTGTAAATCTGTGTTTGAACACTCCTCCTGGGTCCATCTCATTTGCTCACTCAACCGAGTACAGTGAGATCATATTTTGATTTCAGACACTTCTACCAGTCCCATCTGTTCAGCTCTATCCCAGTCTAGTGTCATTAGCTCATTCTACTGAATACAGAGAGAACATTTGAGAAGGCCAACCCACTTAGGTCCTTAACCTTGAATTATCTTCTGTTTCTTCTTTCTCCCTTTCCACCTTAAAAAAAAAAAACTTTGCTGGAATCTCATTGTGTTCTGACTGAGTGTGCTTCTCAGCTGATAAGTATATTTTTGACACTTTTAACTGTTCAGTATTGAATAAAACAAAAATTGAATTCAGCTCAGAATACAGTTTGAATAAACTGCATTTATTTAAACTTTATTTGCTTTAATATTGCTACATACTCAAGTGTGCTAGCTTGCACTGCACTTGAATTGTTTTTAGTGCTGTTCTATTGTAAAAAAATTCTAAGCTTGTTTCCTGCCTTTCCTTTAACTTAGTCTAGTCCAGATACAGATTTGCTGTATCCAGGACTGTTTGTAAGCTTCTGAGCCCCCCCCCAAGCCTTTCTGTGTTGGATGGAAGCTTTCTAGCTTATCAGTGGGAGTGGTAAGCACTAGGTAGCCTATCTACCACAAGAGTGGTTTCTGGCCCAGAAATTGTAGCTTATTGGCAGTTTGGGCAGTTTTCCATCTCTTTCAACTTTCTGGTTTTGAAGCCTATGTTTGCACTTGTTTCCCGCCTTTCCTGTAACTATTCTAGCCCAGATACAGATTTGCTGTATCCAGGACTGTTTGTAAGCTTCTGAGCCTTGTAAGCCTTTCTGTGTCAGAGGGAAGACTTCTAGCTTATCAGTGGGAGTGGTAAGCATCAGGTAGCCTACCAACCATGAGAAGAGTGGTTTCTGGTCCAGAAATTGTAGTTTATTGTCCACTGGGCAGTTTTTTCCATCTCTTTCAACTTCTGGTTTAAAAGGCCGCATTTGTACTTGTTTCCCACCTTTCCTGTAACTAGTCTAGTCCAGATACAGATTTGCTGTATCCAGGACTGTTTGTAAGCTTCTGAGCCCCCCAAGCCTTTCTGTGTCAGAGGGAAGCCTTCTAGCTTGTCAGTGGAGGTGGTAAGAACTAGGTAGACTATCTACCACAAGAGGAGTGGTTTCTGGCCCAGAAATTGTAGTTTATTGGCTGTTTGGGCAGTTTTTCCGTGTCTTTCAACTTCCTGGTCCAGAAGCCTGCATTTGTGCTTTACCCACCTTTCCTGTAACTAGTCTAGTCTAGATACAGATTTGCTGTATCCAGGACTGTATGTAAGCTTCTGAGCCCCCAAGCCTGTCTGTGTTGGAGGGAAGACTTCTAGCTTATCAGTGGGAGTGGTAAGCACTAGGTAGCCTATCTACCACAAGAGGGGTGGTTTCTGGCCCAGAAAGTGAAGTTTATTGGCCGTATTGGGCAGTTTTTTCCAACTCTTTCAACTTTTGGTTTAAAAGCACGCATTTGCGCTTGTTTCACACCTTTCCTGTAACTAGTCTAGTCCAGCTACAGATTTGCTGTATCCAGGACTGTATGTAAGCTTCTAAGCCCCCAAGCCTGTCTGTGTTGGAGGGAAGCCTTCTAGCTTATCAGTGGGAGTGGTAAGCACTAGGTAGCCTATCTACCACAGGAGGAGTGGTTACTGGCCCAGAAAGTGAAGTTTATTGGCCGTATTGGGCAGTTTTTTCCATCTCTTGAAACTTCTGGTTTAAAAGCCTGCATTTGAGCTTGTTTCCCACCTTTCCTATGGCTGGTCTAGTCCAGGTGCAGATTTGCTGTGTCCAGGAATGTTTATGGGCTTCTGAGCCCCCTAAGCCTTTCTGTGTTGGAGGGTAGCCTTCTGGCCTGTCAGTTGCAGTGGTGATCACTAGGTAGCCTATCTAACACAGGAGTGGTTTCTGGCCCAGAGATTGTGGTGTGTTGTCCGTTTGGGCAGTTTTTCCATCTCTTTCAACTTTCTGGTTTAAAAGCCTGAATTTGCACTTGTTTCCCACCTTTCCTGTAACTAGTCTAGTCCAGAAATAGATTTGCTGTATCCAGGACTGTATGTAGCTTCTGAATGGTGCCAAAGTCTGCTCTTCAATTTTTCACTTAGACCTGTTAGTTCTCTCCTTTCCTGAACTTTTACTAGCTTATCAGTCTAGCACTTTACCAGCCTTCTTGTAGCAATTATTCTAGCACACAAAAGTGCTACCAGCACTAAACATTCTATAAGGAAACAGCTCCTGTACTTATTATTAATACCCACCCATCCAGACATGTCTAAAGGTCAGTTCCCTGTGCTTTCTCCTATTAATTTGGAGAACTTGGCAATCCTGAGGCAATGTAGCAACTGCCTCATGTGCACCAACAATGCTCTCCTCTTACCTCCCAACACTCAGACTTGTGAGAGATGCATTTATATATCCAAATTGGAAGCCACACACTCTCAAGCCAAGACCAGAATAGCTGGTCAAGAGGAGAATGTCAACACTTGCACACATAGCCCTCCAGAGCACACACCAGCACTGCCTTCACATAAAAACACAAACCACACACAAACCTTTGTGGAGGCTCTCAAAAATCTACCCAAACAGCAGAGACCTCCAAGGCAGAAACGTGTTTGACCACCACAACACAACACTAATCAGGAGAGACACAATTCTCCTAAACAGTGTGCCACTCAACCAAAGCCCCTAAGGCAGAACAGCAAGCCCAAAATACTAGTCATAGGTGACTCAATAGTGAGGCACATTGATGTCCCACTCACTAGGTTGAATAAGGAGAAAGTAACAGTCAACTGCCTGTCAGGTGCCAGGATCTGCCACATAACGCACGCACTCAGGTCCCTCAACAACAGGTACAAATATGACTGTCATTGTACATGTGGGTGTGAATGACTTGAGATGTGCCTCCCTGGACTACATGAAAAGAGACATGGAGGAGCTCTAAGAGTATGTAGCCAAGCGGGTATGATCCTAGCCCTGAGCAGCATCCTACCATCACCCAGAATGATACCACAGTACAAGCAGGAAAATTGATTTCAACAATTGGCTAAGTTACTGGTGTCATTCTAAGGGAATCCATTATCTGTCTGCCTGGGATGACATGATTAACAGACCTTAATGCTTTGCCAGAGATGGCTTGCATCTGTCACTGCTAGGCTTCTGGATACTGGCCAAGGCTCTTGCCATCCCTATAGTGCCTTTTTTAGGCAGTGTTCCAAAGACCAAATTACCACCATAACAGCTACAACAAATGCAATCTGAGGGTCATGGTGCTCAATGCTAGAAGTCTAAATCTGAAAATGCAGTTGTTCGAAGCACTCCTTAAAATGGAGAACAGCGACATTTGTGCTGTAACAGAGACCTGGTTCAAGGCAGCAGAAAGCACCCCTGCACTACCAGGCTATAACGCATTCCACACCTTTCGGCCCCAGAACTTGGACCAAAGATTCAATGGTAGTGGTGTTTCCATATTCATAAAGGATCCGCACACCTCCAGACTGGTAGCCCAACATAACGCATCAGAGATACTTCAGGTGCAGCTAACATTGAGTAAGACAGCGATTCAGGTCATAGCCTGCCATAGGTCCCCAGCAATGTCCCAAGACTCACACTCCATGTTCTTAAACACATTGAAAAATATTAGGGTCCAACCTAACACTATCATACTGGGCAACTTCAACTATCCCTCCATTAACTGGGAAAACTACTCTTGTACCATTACACTTGCCCAACGTTTTCTGGAATCCATTAATTCAAATGCCCTGGACCAGCTTGTTCTTACCCCTTCTAGAGGTAGCAATATCCTTGACCTGGTCCTTACTAACACAGGCAACCGTTGCTCTACACCAATAGGTAACTCGTCCCTGGTTAGATCGGACCACATACTAATCACCCTGGAAATCCACATCCCTCCCACCCCACCGCCCACAATGGTAACCACCATGAAAAACTTCTCCAAAGCTAACTTTGGTCCCCCAAAAACATAGGTAGCTAACTTCATGGTACCCATGCAAATGGAGAATAGTTGCATGACCGCCGAATCATACACCAATGCACTGTACAGAC
Organism: Protopterus annectens; assembly: GCF_019279795.1. Classification (NCBI taxonomy): domain Eukaryota; kingdom Metazoa; phylum Chordata; order Ceratodontiformes; family Protopteridae; genus Protopterus; species Protopterus annectens. Next base: position 67,711,287 of record NC_056733.1, read on the forward strand.
ATGTACACAAATGCATGGATCTCGCCATACCCAATAGAACCAAGACGCTCTCTTCCAAAAAAAAGGAAGTCAATCTGGTGGTCCCCTGCCATAAACAAACTCTACAACAGAATGAGGAAACTGTTGGGGAATAAGGTGAGGTAAAGACAACCACAAGGCCTTCTATAATTATGTAAAGAATCTCCATGGCAATACCCAGATTTGCTCTGAGCTACTGTACAATGGTATCTCCTACACTGAGCTAACAGATATTGCCAATATACTAGCCGACAGATTCAGTGCCAACTTTACCCCCCCCCCCCCAAGGACCAAATACAATATCAGTAGATTGTCAGGCACCCAGTATTACTGCTGCACAGGTTAAACTAGCACTGTCCAAGGCCAGGAATATAGCTTCTATGGGACCTGACAATATCCCTGGCTGTGTTCTACATGAACTACAGAGTGAACTGGCACCTCACCTGTGTGCCCTGTTCAGTCACAGCCTCACCTCAGGCTTTATCCCTACTGAATGGCACACTGCTACAGTCATCCCTCTCCACAAAGGAGGAGCGACTACAAACCCTGGGAGCTGTCATCCCATTAGCCTGACAAGTCTGATATGCAAAGCTATGGAATGCATCATCATGGACCTAATAAACAAGGATACAGGGAATCTCCAAACTCTGAATCCCACACAATTTGGTTTTGTGAAGGGTTGATCATGCCTGCTCAACTTGGTCGACTTCTTTGAGTCAGTCACCAGAGTTGTGGATGAAGACAAGGTGGTTCATACAGCCTACCTTGATTTGGCCAAGGCGTTTGATACCATTCCCCATTCAGGAATCCTAGAAAAACTCACTAAGCTAGGCATCAACCCCTATATCACTAGGTGGGTTGCAAACTGGCTCACAGAACCCACAGTGTGAAAGTAGTGGTCTTCAAGTCAGACTGCTGACCAGTCACAAGTGGAGTCCCACAGGGTTTGGTCCTGGGTCCTCTCCTGTTTGGTATCTACTTCTCTGAAGTCCAGGCCAACACAAAGGGTCTCTGGCTGACAAAGTTCTCAGATGATTGCAAGTTGGGAGCTATTATTAACTCACCAAGTGATGTTGATATCCTACAGAAAGGCCTCACTGAGACTAACGACTGGTGTCAGAACCATGACCTTAAGCTAAATGCCAAAAAATGTCTCGTGATCCCCTTTGGAAAAACCCGGTTCCCATGAATTACCACATTGATGGTAGTCCACTGAACACAGAAGGTGTTATAAGAGATCTGGGAACACAGGTTGACAGCAGCCTCTCTTTTGACCACCACATTGCCACTGTGGTCAGAAAGTCCTTCTATGTGGCACATCTCATTACTAAGGGTTTTGCATCCAGGAAGAAAGAGGTCATTGTCTCCCTCTACTCTTCCCTCATTAGGCCAGTCATTGAGTATAATGCCCCATTTGGCATGTACCTCACTAGACACCTGCAACAACTAGAGAGGCTGCAAAAGTATCTCACAAAGAGGATCCTAGGCCTTAAACACTTGTATATTTAGACTCAAAAAACTCCAACTATTCTCTGTCTCATATCGCCTACTTAGAGGCGATCTCTGCTTGACATAAAAAGCCATGTCTGATCCAACTCTGTTAGAAATGCTACATCTAAAGAAATCCCAATCCCTCCACACCACATGATCTAGTGACCTGAACATCATTACCACAATCAACAGAACGTGCTGGAGGGAAAGGTTCATAACCCATAGACTGCCCTTGCTATGGAATAGACTTCCCATACATGTCAAACAGAGCACCTCACTGGCCCTCTTCAAGAGGAACCTTGATGAGTGGATGGGAAATAGAAAATTCACCCCAGGGATCACTCCAGTGGCTCTACTTGACAGAGGCACTGGGAAATAAGGTCAGGTGGCATGATGTTAGAGTAATCCTATGGGCTAGGTTTGTAAAGGCTCCAGGGCCATTAGCCTAGTACACACCTATGAACTTCACAATCATTCACACTCCTCTTCCACTTTAAATCCATATATTCCAAAGAAGTCTCTACTCTTGAAAATATTTCCACCAACATCCCTAGTGTATCTGCCAATATAAACCCCTGGTTCAAATATCCATTGCAGAGATCGCCTATGCCTGTCTTTCACCCAATATATATAATTTATGTTTAATTTTATAATTTATGTCTCGTAAAAAACAACATGCTACAAATTTGGTAAACTGATATAATTAAACCTCTTCAGAAACAAACTAACCCAGAAAATACCTCTCACTTGTTTTCAATATCTATCCTTCCAACTCACTTTTTCCCAATAGCTATCCTTCCAAATCTGCGCAAACATCTAGAAAAAGTCATCTATAGCCAATGCTATCACAAAATCTGTTATTCTCCAAACAGCATGGATTCCATCCTGGGTGAAGTACTGTTACAGCACATTGGTCCCAGTCTGAAGATATACTGCATGATACTGATAGAGGACTTGGTACAGGTATCCCATTTATAGATATGAAAAATGCATTTGAGCTTAGTGACCACTAGCTTCTCCTAAACAAACTAAATGAAATTATCAGCCCAGACAGCTTTCCCTGGTTTAAAAACTTCCTCAGTGATAGAAACTTCAGAGTTAAAATAGAATCTTTCCAATCAGAATCTGCGCCTGTTATTAAAAGTGTACCACAAAGATCCTTTCTTCACCCCCTCCTGTTCTCCATATTCATTAGAAAACTTCCTTGTGACCTCTACCATCACCAACTCATCCTGTATGCAGATATCATGGTCATTTATTGGTCAAGTCCCTCTGATACAAGCATTTAAACTCAACTCCAGTCAAGACTTACATGACTTCCACCAAAGGCTCACAAACCATAAACTACTTCTAAACCCCTCCAAGACAAAATCTATGTTTTTTGGAGCTCCACAGAAAATTCACCAAGCACCTGACTCTTTAACTATCTTTGACTTACATGGTCATACAGTAGAAATGACCTCCACCTTCAAATACCTAGGATCATGGCTTGATCAGCCTCTAAACTTCCATTTCCACATAGTCCGAGTGAAACCTTCTGGGCCAAAAAGATTTCTTTTTTTCTATCTCAACTAGCCAGAGTAGCCATCAGTTCAGCTAGAATATGGACTACCAATTTTCACATTCACTTTCAAGAAAAACACCACTATACTCCAGACAGTCTCCGACAGTATCTACTGATTCATTACAAACTCATTCCTATGTAAACATCACCATATCACCTTAGAAAAAAGATAAATGGCTACCCACAAAACAAAGACATAATCTATTGTTAGGATCTCACCTCTACAAATTACGTCACCTGCAGACATTTACTTCCCATACCAACTTTCATTACCCCTAGAATCAAACTCCAAAGCACAGCACATGCATTCGCCTCTCAGGCATCTACTCTTTGGTAAGTTCTCCCCATCAACCTAAAGGAAATCAAAACTTGTTCCAAATTCAGAATGCAACTCAAAAAGTACCTCTTCATCCAAACCAAATGCTCCTATTTTAGCATAGGATATATGACAACATGCTGTCCTGATCAAGTTTCCATATCTCTTCTCTCACAGAGTTACTAAAGGTTGACCCACTTCAGAAACAAATGTAAATATTATACTTTATGCTCTGCTTGTTTACTAGATGTATACAGTTTTTCTACGTAACTAATTTGAGCTACTATATTTCTTAGATTTCTGTCTTTTTGGCTTACAAAATGTTTTGTATTTCACCTAGGCTGAGCCTGAAATTGGTCAGTATTGATAAGTGCACAATCCCAGTAAACAAATATGAATAAATAAGTAAATGTATACAACAAATTAATTGTCTATTTCCATTAACTTGGCCATCCATTATGAACATATCCCATCCGCTGCAGGTCTGCATCTTGCTTAGTTGCTACTTTAAGGATGTCAGTCTTATAAGTGGTGACTGACCTCCTAAGCATTGTGATTTGTACATATGTTCACATGTCTTTTTCTCTGTTTGACTGGCCTGTCTCAGTCACTGAATTTTCAGAAAGAGTGCCACTATCAGTTGCAGACCCTGGAACATAATGTGCGCTTGCATTAAATTATATGAGCATCGACAAAAGCCTTTTCATTTGTTGGAAGAACTTTAGCCAAGGTGTATGAGTTTATCAGTGGTACCAACAGTTTATGATTCAACTGTAGCTGAAAATTATGTAAGCTCAAAAAGTAAAATGAAGATACTTTACATGTCGGTACTCCTGCTAGGAATTCCCCTTCAATTTAAGGATCTCTCTCCTCTCAATCTCTGTTAATGCTCTTGAAGAGAAAGCATCAGGCTTCATTTTGCCAACAATGTATTGCAAGAGACCTGCTCTAACACCATAACTGCTGTCAGCTGCATTAAGCACAATTGGTTTATTGACATCATAATAGGCAAGGACTGGTTTGGAAACCAATGTGGGCTTAACTTTTTGGAAAGCTTGATGTCCTTCTATGTCACTGTTGCAGTATTACTTAAAGAAGGGATATCCCATCCCAAGCAGCCTGTCACTCGGCCAGTATCGAAAAGCTTGAAAAGGATCTTGTTTGTGCCAAATGTTACATTTATACTCCTCAATAGAATGTAGAGCAAAAGAGGGGCATAGGGGCACAACTACCTAGAACTTCTTTTGCCTCCAGCTCAAACGCCATTGTTGCCAGTTGGTTTGAACATTTTGTTGCTGTTCTGATTTTTTAGAATGCCAGATAAGTGTTCTGTTGGGGTTATTTTTTATTTAAATTTTTCTTTTTAAAATTTACTTTCTTTGTCTCATATTTTTTATCATTACCTTTTATCTTGTCATCCAAGAGGGGAAAATGTCAGTGTGCGAGGTAGATTCCCAATAAGGATCGTCATGAACAATGTTTTTTTGTTTGGGCACTTCCCACAACCATAGCTCTTGTAGTATCTGTAAAGCATTTGCACCTAAGACACTCTGAAGCCATTTGTCTTCCCTGGTCAGTTATCTTGAAAACCAATGGCTTAGACAGTTAGCCCAGGGTACCATGGCAGAATCCTGTAACCCTGAGACACTCCTCCTACGTAAGAAGAAGGCCAAGAAGTCTGGACCAGATTCTTTAGCTGTGCAGTCTCCATCGGACATCCCTCTAGAAGCAAGTAATAGCTCTGTAGGTTATTTGGTGTTATGTTAGCTTCCTCTGCCATGACCCACCAGAGGCTGTCATGGATCTGTCTTTTCAAATATCCTCTGTGGCCTTGCAGGTGTCTGCTCCAGATGCCGAGGGGGAAGTGCAGTTGATTATCTCGGAGGATCCTAGATGGATTCCACAAATATTATTCAGGGAGGAAGTTCCTGATTCTTTTCTCGAATCATGCCAAGAGTTGGAACCTATGGTATTTGTTAGGGCTGATTTCCATTCTAAGAAAAAACAAAAACTGAAGCATGTTTCAGTCTGCCCTGTGGATCCTGAAAGCGAATGGCAAGTGTTTACTCAGGCTTGTTCTCTGCCTAAATGGCCATAAAGCCTCCACAAGGGGTTACAGTACCCATTCCTCCTTGGACCTCTACCGCTTCTAAATATTTTAGGGAACCAGATTACTCGGATGAAGATTCCCTGTCTGGCGGGGGTGTTTGTCCTATTTTTCATAGAAGCCATTGCCTTTGGCTTATGGTTCTGATGCAGAGGAGTCTGTTAATTCTGAGTCTCCTTTCGAGGAATTGTCCTTTGGGGGAACAATTGCTAGGATGATGGATTCTTTAAATGGAATTCTATTCAAGTGTCAGATATTCAAAGAAGATATTATGAGTTGCTTCAGGCGGATACTCCTAAACCATCTGCAGTTCCTCCTGTGTTGGCTGCCTTATTAGATACTTTCATTGCTGCTTCCAAGTCTCCTGATTCTCAGCCTCCTGCACGCAAGAAACCTGATCAGTTCTATAAGGTTCCAGAGGATTGTTATCTTTTATTTACATGTCCTAATGCTGATCCTGCTGTGGTTTCAATCTCTTCTGACAAACCTTCTAAACTTTTGCCTCCTGATAAGAATAGCAGGAAAATGGAGAGAACTGGCAAGAAAGTTTACAGTGTTTCTACTTTGGCCTTTAGGGCTATTAATTACCAGATCCACATGACCAGGTATTATCTGGCCTTGGTTGCTCAGGCTTGTCAGATTATCTCTGCCCTCCCTGATTCTGATGGAAAATCCTCTGCCTTATCATTTTTAGGTTCTGCTTCACAAGTGCCTCACCACTCTAAGTGTAGCTATGATGCTGCTGATGCCTCTTCCAGGGCTGCAGTTTTTGAGTCCATCATGAGGCATTATTCTTGGCTTCATCTCCAGTCTCTTCCTGAGGATATTAAGGCTTAGTTGTTGGATGCTCCTTTGGATAATACTCATCTTTTTAGGACTGCTGCTGCTGACTTGTTTAAATCTCTTCAAGAGAAAGGCAAAGCCTTGCAAGACCTTAAAGATATTTTTGTCTCTCCTATCCCTAAGTTCCGGAGGAATTATCCTTCTAGATCTGCTTTTGTTTGCAGGCAACCCCGCCAGGCCTCTAAGGGCAGGAAGGCTGGGATGAGGGCCTATCTGCTAAGGCTTCTCAAATTTTGTGGCCCAGAAGCCTCCCTAGTCTGATAAGCCTGCTTCTTATTTACAATTTGCCCCTGTACCTTCAGACTGGGTCGTTTTGTCCCTTTGGCTCTCCCTTTGTCTTCCAAATTGGTGTCTCATCACTTCAGATACTTGGGTTTTTAACATCATCCATCAGGGTTACTCCATGGTATGGAAATCTCTACCTCCTTTTTCTGGGATTCCTCAACTTTCCCTAGAGCAATTTCCTCATTTCCCAGAGGTTCTAGGATCCCATTTGAACCAAGGGACCATGCAACCTGTCCCCCCTTCCCAACTGGGATGGGGTTATTATTCCAGGATGTTCTTGGTTTCTCGAGATCCCTTCTTTTTGGATGTTTATTCTTCAAACTCTGTTTTCTCTTTTATTACCCAGGTTTTTCTGGTGTCCTTCGATCTAAAAAATGTTTACCTTCATATCCCTATTTACCCTGTATACACAAAGTTTTTATATTTCTCTCTGTCTTCCTCTCATTTTCAGTTCTCTGCTTTGTCCTTTGGCCTCTCAACTACCCCAAGGATATTCACGAAATGCCTAGCACCTGTGATTGTCTTCTGCAGACTCCAAGGCATACAGATTTTGCCTTATCTAGACTACGTGTTACTTCAGGTGCCTTCTCCCAGTCGATTATTGCAGGATCTGCAGTTCACCATCTCTCTTCAAAGTCCAGGGTTTACTATCAACTCCCAAAAGTCCATCCTGACTCTCTCTCAGGATCATGTGTACCTGGGTTGCAGGATTCAGACGGCACCAATGCTGGCTTCTCTTCTGCCTCCAAAGATATTGTCATTGACAGTCTTCTTTCATTCTCTTTTTCCCCTAACTGCATTCCCAGTCAGGGAGTTTCTTCAGGCCCTCAGATTCATGGTTTCTTCTATTCCAGTACTTCCTCTTGCCAGACTGCATATGTGGACACTTCAACAGTACCTCAAGTCAGTGTGACTGCAGCATTGTCACCCTCTGACTTTGTGTACCTCTCTTTCTCTGTCTCAAGAAGGAATGCAAGTGGTGTATTTGACAATTCACTCTAACCTAGGCTAGCCCTTTCAGCCTCCAGTCCTTCTCAAGAACTGTTCTCCAATGCCTCAGATATGGGGTGGGGGCATCTCTTGGTCACCTGAAAGTTCAGGGTCTTTGGCCTCCCCATCAAAAATCAGACCATATCAGCATCAAAGAGATATGGGCTCTGATTCTGGCCCTTCATGCTTTTCACCCCATGTTCTGTCCGGGCCCCTTGAATGTGTACACAGACAACACTACCGTGATGTAGTATGTCAACAAGCAGGGGGGCAAGAAATCTCACCTTCTGCAGGATGGCTCTTCACACTTGGGAAGTGGCTCTGAGTTATCAGTTAACTCTTCAGGCAGTATACATTCATTCAGAGTACAATCTTGTGGCATACTCTCTGAGCAGGTCCAAAACACAGGCTCACAAATGGATGCTTCACAGAGACATGTTTCTGGACATTGTCCATTAGTGGGGTATTCCTCAGGTCGATCTTTTTGCCTCCCCTTTGAACAGACAGCTTCTTCTCTTCTGTTCCAGAGTGCCATGCCATCTGGCCAAAATAACAGAAGCCCTGCCCTTTTCATGGAAGGGGAGGTTTCTTTATGCTTTCCCTCCTCTTCTTCTACTTCCAAGAGTCCTGCAGATGATTCAGCTGGACTCCCCAAAAATATTTCTAGTGACTCCATTTTGGCTAAGACAGCACTGGTTCACCCTCTTAATGTATCTGTCCAGGAGAAATCATCACAAGTTCCCTCACTGGCTGGATCTCCTCACAAAGGACAAGGGGCCTCTCATCCATCCCCACTTGCCCACTCTGCAACTGACATTGTGGGTGAGACGGTTTTGATCCCTTTCAGGCAACTGTTTTCTGAGGATGTGCTTAGGGTTTTACAGGAGGCAAGGAAACCCTCAACCAGAAAATCTTGTATGTCCAAATGGAAAAGATTTTCAGTCTGGTGCAATGATCGTAACCAGGACCCATTTTCAGTGGGGGTCCCTCTGGTTATTTGCGTGAGTTGCTCCAGTCTGGCTTGGCCTATTCTTCTGTGAAGGCCCATTTGTCAGCCATTTATTCTTGTCTGCCCTTGACTCTTTCTTTGACTTCTCATTTTGAGGTGAAACGATTTCTTAAAGGAGTCCTGCTTATTAGGCCTCCAAAAAAAACTATTCCACCTCCTTGGGACCTTAATTTTGTTTTGGAAAAATTGAGTCAGGCTCCTTTTGAGCCTGGAGATTCTGTTTCTTTGCAACATTGTACCTGTTAGACTGTTTTGTTGCTGGCTCTTACTTCCGCGCAGAGGGGTTCTGAGCTCCAGACCCTTATAGCCATTCCTTCTTTTTTGTTTATTTTTTTTCACAGGAACACGATGTCTCTTTGTACTAATCCTTCTTTTATGCTCAAGATGGTTAGTGAATTGTTCTTAAATTAGTCATCACAACTCCCTTACTTTTCCCTTTTCTTCAGTCTGCTCCTGAGAGGGTCCTGCATACCATAGATCTGCACAGACAGCTCAGGTACTGTTTGGATAAAACTAGGACTATTCATAAGTCTGATCAGCTTTTTGTTTCCTTTTATCTCATGTCTTTGGTTTGGCTGTTTCTACGCAAACCATCTCCTCCTGGATATCTAAGCCCATTTCTTTTTGTTATTTTTTTCATGGCAAGTGTCTGCCTGCTTCAGTTAGAGCTCATTCTACTAGGGCTGTTGCCTCTTCTGGTGCCTTCTTCAAGGGGTTGGACACCAATTCCATCCTTGAAGCTGCTGCTTGGTCTTCAGTGCATATATTTACTAAGCATTATAAGTTGCATATGGTTTCTATGACCATAGCAGGTTTTGCTGACACCATTTTATGTGGGTTTGTTGATGGCTCTTAGCCTTCCACCTCCCATACTGTTTCTTGAGCTTTTACTCTCCTTTCTGTAAGTAACTGCAACAGTGCTATAGAAGGACATTGTACAGTAATGTAAAATCTTACCATAACAGTAGATGTGCTTCTCTTCACTGTTGCAGTATTTGCTCTCTCCCTCCAACCCCCTGTTGCATTTTTTTTCCTTCTGGATGTGCATAGACTCATTTGTCTTATGACAATTGTTCTCTTCTGGGGCAATTCAGTTCTGGGTAGTTGCTTCCATACATCCCTTTTTTGTCCTATGTTCTGTGTGAGGGGCATAAATCTGATGTACGGTGCAAACAAGATCCTTTTCAAACTTTCCCATACTGGCAGAGTGGTGGTCTGCCCGGGACAGAACATCTGTTCTTTAAGTAATGCTGCAACAGTGAAGAGAAGGACATCTACTGTTATGGCAAGATTTTACAAACTGTACTTTCTTGGGCTCATATAACTGCTGCATCTTTCTTATTAAAGTTCTAGTACAAGATGAAGCACTATTAGCAGTCCTGCAAATAATCGATGCAGAAGGTTTACCATGCTAAGCATTTCTCAGAGTTTTGTGACATTAACTGGGCTTAATGACCCAGTCACTTCTTTTACTATATTTGAATCTGGCCTAATGCCATTTCTGCTAATATAATGCCCAGGATATTAAAGTTTAACCTTGTCAAAACAGCGCTTCTTTTTTGCTCTTAAGCCCTGACTCTTCAGTGGTCTGAGGCAAAGCCTTTAGCCTCTTATCATGTGCACTTTTATCAGGCCCAAACATTAATATATCATTCATTACAAACGGTGTGCCTTCATGATATTTGAGTAGTGCTCAGTGCACTCATTTCTTGCTGAAAGATTTCAGGTGCTGAAGTAATTCCAAGCACTAACTGTTGTAAACAAACAGTCTTCCAAGATGTCAGCTTTTTACTGCTTGATTCAAGGGATACTTGGAAAACACATTGGCTATGTCTAATGTAGAAAACATTCTTGCCCTAGTTAAATTAGGTGCTGTACTTTCCAAGATATGTAGACTAAAGCTCTCCCTTTTGATGGCATCATTCATTTACTTTAAGTGAACACAAATTCTCACTTTGGCATTTTCTTTATTATTGACATCACTGGAGCACACTAGTCTGTATGTTGCGCAATCCTTTCAACCACTGCAAGGATTCTCAAAACTTGCATTTTATCTGTCTTTGGCCTAGCACTCTTGTGTGGGGTAATTTACTGCACTGTTATAACTTGTTGATACTTGTGAACCTCTGCTATCTCTGAAAAAATCAAAAAAAAAAAAATCTTGCTTTTTTCCCACTTTTCTGAGATTTAAAAAAGTTCAGTTACAGGCTTGCTGTTCTTGAACTGTTTGTAAGTTTCTGTGAGGCCATTTTTTGCTTGGGCTAAAGGGAAGTCTCTCTGTTGATCAGTGGCAGTGAAAAACATTGAGCAGCCTGCCTGCCCCTGTGGGAGTGGTTACTGACTTGAAACTGTAGTTTTATTGGCCATTTTGGGTCAAGTCCAAAACTCCTTCATCTTCCTCTCTTAAAACCCTCTTTTGCGTGGTTTTGTGCATAGCGCAACAGCGGGCAGCGCCGCCTAATTGGGTTTAAACTATTCCTGGCTCCACAAAGTCTGCTCTTCACTTTTTCCCTTAGAACTGCTCTATCTCTCAATTTAAACACCATATTCTCATTCTAAGGCCCTTCACTGGTCCAATTAAGTAATCATACAAGTTAGCACTATTAAACCATAAGCACTACTTACTCTTATACTCTCTACTATTACCCTGTCCTCTATTGGTCCGTCTTAAATTCAGTTTCCCTATATCACTCTAGCATGTCCAAAGGTCAGTCATTGGTTTCCTCTCCAGTCCAGCTGGTGAATCTGGGAATTTTGAGGCAATGTTACAACTGTCTCATGTACACGGACAACCCTCTCCTCCTCCAAACAGGTTCAAATATATGTGAGAGATGCAACTATTTAGCCAAACTGGAGGCTGAGCTCTCTCATCTCAAAACTGGTGTAACCAGTCAGGAGGAGAAGGTAACCTCACACAACACAATTCCAGTATCACATAGTCCCACCACATCAGCGAACCAAACACATAAATACACAAAAACATACTTGGAGGCTCTAAATAAAAATCTACCTAAGCAACAGAGACCTCCAAAGCAGACATCCAAGCAAATGCTACCTCAAAACAAAACACGCACAACACATAGCCCACAAAGTCAGTGTGCCAAGCAGCCACAGCCCTTAAGGCTGAATAACACACCTGATACTCTTGTAATAGGTGACTCTATTGTCAGACACACCAACATCCCGCTCACCAGGCTGAATAAAGAGAAGGTCACGGTGAGCTGCCTGTCAGGTGCTAGGATCCGCCACATAACGCAAGCACTCAGGTCACTCCAAAGCAAATACAAATATGACTCAGTCATTGTACATGCTGGTGTGAATGACCTGAGACGTACCTCTCTGGACTACATGAAAAGAGACATAGAGGAGCTCTCTGATCAAGTAGCCCAGGCTGGTATGACACTGACCTTGAGCAGCATCTTACCTTCACCTAGAATGATGTCACAGTACAAAGACAAAATGATCGATTTTAACAATTGGCTAAAATTTTGGTGTCATTCAAAGGGGATCCAGTGTCTGTCAGCCTGGGATGACATGCTCGACAAGCCACCTTGCTTCGCTAGGGATGGCTTGCACCTGTCACCCACTGGGCTTTCAGATATTGGCAAAGGCTCTTGCCACCCCCATAGTGCCTTTTTTAGGCAAGACTCAAAGGTCAAACCCACCCCCATAGACAGCACAAGGAACAAGAAACTAAGGGTAATGCTGCTAAACGCCAGAAGTCTTAACCTCAAGATGCATGCACTCGAAGCTCTCCTCAGTATGGAGAACATCGATATCTGTGCAGTGACAGAAACCTGGTTCAAGGCTCCAGAGAGCACCCCAGCACTACCAGGCTATACCTCATATCATGCTTTTCGGCCCCAAAACCCAGACCGAACCACAAAAGGAGGGGGAGTTTCCATATTTATCAAGGATATCCACACCTCCAGGTTAGTGGCATTGCACGAAGTATCGGAGACCATCCATGTGCAACTAACAGTGGGCAAGACTGCTTTTCAGTTTATAGCATCCTGCAGACCACCCTCTCAAAATCAGGAATCCCACTCGGCTTTCCTGAAAACATTGGAGAACATGAAGATCTCTCCAAACACCATTATATTGGGCATCTTCAACTATCCAAACATTGACTGGGAGCACTACTCAAGCCCCAGCACCTTAGCCCAAAGGTTCCTGGAAATTATAAACTCAAATGCTATGGAACAACTAGTCACCACTCCCACAAGAGGAGACAACATACTAGACCTGATCATTACCAACATGGGGACTCTGTGCTCCACACCAGAAGTATATCCCTCATTGGTAAGATCAGACCATAAATTAATTTCACTGGATGTCCACATCCCGACCCCACCCCCAGCCCAGAAAACCACAGTGAAAAACTTCTCAAAAGCGAACTTCTCACTTCTCAAAACCGAAGTGGAATCCTTCAAGGCCCCAGGGCCAGTGGAAACTATGGCCCAAACTGCAGAATCCTATATAAACGCATTCTACGGACATCTCCAGGAATGCATGGATCATGCTATCCCAAACAAAACCAAGACCCAATCATCTAAAGGCAGGCGTCCAGTCTGGTGGACCCCTGCCATAAATAAACTGTATGACAGAAGGAGGAAGCTACTACATGATAAAGCAAAATCCCTAATAGGGAAGGCATCTCTGATCAGTACTAGCAAAAAATTACGATCCCTCATAAAATCCTCCAAGGCCAGTTTCGAGAGAAAAATTGCACAGGACACTAAAGACAATCATAAGGCTTGTTTCAGTTATGTTAGAAACCTGGGATGCAACTCCCAGACTTGTTCTGAGTTGATTCTAAATGACAAAAAATATACTGAACCCACAGACATCGCCAATATCCTGGCAGACAGGTTCAGTGCAAACTTCTCCACCCCCTCCCTCCCAAAAGAGCAAGTATCTATCCTGGCAGAGGGCTGCCTCCCAAACATCTCTGATGCTCAGGTGAAGGCTGCCCTCTCCAAAGCAAAAAACACTGCTTCCATGGGACCAGATGGCGGCCCAGGTTGCTTCTTACATGAACTCCAAGAGGAACTAATCCCTCAAATAAATCTGTTATACAATCTCAGCCTCACTACAGGATATGTGCCCACAGAATGGCGTACAGCAACAGTGGTCCCATTCCACAAAGGTGGAGCCTCTATGGACCCTGGAAACTATCGCCCCATAAGCCTGACTAGCTTAGTCTGCAAGGCTATGGAGAGGATCATCATGGAGCTCATAAACAAAGACATTGGGGACCTACAGACACTAGATCCTACCCAGTTCGGCTTTGTCAAGGGCAGATCCTGCCTTTTGAACCTGGTTGACTTCTTCGAAACAGTCACCAAAGCCATTGATGAAGGGAAGGTAGTCCACACAGCCTATCTGGACCTTGCAAAGGCATTTGACACAATACCCCACTCGAGCATCATAGATAAGCTATCCAGTAGTAAAAAAGCAAACAAACTGGTGCAAAAAACTGGAAAACAGCAACCTTGTAGCCGGAAAGCCAACTCTAACCAAAGGAATTGAGAATTCAAAGTAACTTCTTTAACGCAAAAGTTTTTATTCTTAAAAAGTAGCGTTTTCGCCGTGGCTCCTGCCTCAGCTTCATCAGAAGAAAATACAAATGGAAACAGCTAACAAAAACATTTAAATACTCTCAGAGGAAGTGACAAAGCAAACCTAATCATGTGAGCTTAATTAAAACAATTACATAATTAAAACAAACCAATAAGTACTTAACAAAACTGTTTGTACTAAAATTAAGAATACATTCATTGTATATTGTAAAAGTGTACTATTAGTAATATAAAACCATTTTTCAAAGAACCTATCAGTATTACTACAAGAAGTCAGTAACATACTATTCTTAAAAAAGAAGTCTGAAACATTTACCTAAAATAACTTTTCAGCTTCAATATACATGAAATATTGCAGTTCTCATTTAGGCCAACAGGTCTAAATGCATCTAGATTCAACTGCCAAGCTAATTCAGTACATTCAAGAATGGTTTCAACAGGACCACCGCTAATGTTAAAAGGTACCTGGTCAATACCCATAAATCTAAATGAGTGCCCTGGGTTATTATGTACATGTTTTGCTAAAGCATTCTCCAGCAGTGGTTTTTTTATTGCGTAAAGGTGTTGGTAAACTCTTTCTTTTAATTTGCGATTTGTTTTTCCTATATAAAAAGATGGGCAACAATTGCACAAAGCAATGTAGACCACCGATTTAGATTCGCAAGATATCCTATGGTTTATTTGGTACCTTATATTTCTAACAAAGAAAGAGTTACCTGTCATTATAACTTTACACATATTACAATGGCCGCATTTAAATGAGCCTCTAGTCCTTGCTGTAACATGGGAATGTGATGTTCGTTGTAATATTTCTTTTAAATTATTACTTCTTCTGTATATAACAAAAGGACGTTCCCCTAACTTCTCAATAAGGTTAACTGAATTAATGACCAATGGCCAGTTTTTTAAAAATATTGCCCAAATATCATTGGAATTTAAATTGTATTGAGTAATAAAACTCAAAGAAAAATTCCTAAAGGTAGTAGAAACATTTTGATTTGTTGATTGTTGATTGATTGGCAGTAGCAAGTTGGGCATCAATACCTTGATTCAACAAAGGTTTGTATATACCACTAACTCTCTTGGAATCATCATTTATCCTGTTTAAAGGAACTGAACCGGAGGCACAGTCTTTTGTTGATTACATAAACAACACTACGGACTGGTTAAAATTTACATTTAATTTCTCTACTGTTGAAACAGACTATTTAGATGTGAGACTAACGAAAGACTTTACTGAAGGAGTATATTCTTCAAAGATTTTTAGGAAGCCAACATACTGCAACTCCTTCCTGCACTATACTAGCTTACATCCACCCAAACAGAAAAAATCCATAGTTAAGGGTCAGCTTGTACGTGCAGGAAGGATGTGTAGTACTTTAAGTGACTTTAGAACTGAGTGTCAGTTCCTTAGGATTTATTTTAAACCGAGGTTATCCTATTGAGCTTCTAAATGACCTCATTTTAGAGGTTGATTCCAAGAGAGTTAGTGGTATATACAAACCTTTGTTGAATCAAGGTATTGATGCCCAATTTGCTACTGCCAATCAATCAACAAATCAAAATGTTTCTACTACCTTTAGGAATTTTTCTTTGAGTTTTATTACTCAATACAATTTAAATTCCAATGATATTTGGGCAATATTTTTAAAAAACTGGCCATTGGTCATTAATTCAGTTAACCTTATTGAGAAGTTAGGGGTCCTTTGTTATATACAGAAGAAGTAATAATTTAAAAGAAATATTACGAACATCACATTCCCATGTTACAGCAAGGACTAGAGGCTCATTTAAATGCGCCATTGTAATATGTAAAGTTATAATGACAGGTAACTCTTTCTTTGTTAGAAATATAAGGTACCAAATAAACCATAGGATATCTTGCAAATCTAAATCGGTGGTCTACATTGCTTTGTGCAATTGTTGCCCATCTTTTATATAGGAAAAACGAATCGCAAATTAAAAGAAAGAGTTTACCAACAGCTTTACGCAATAAAAAAACCACTGCTGGAGAATGCTTTAGCAAAACATGTACATAACCCAGGGCACTCATTTAGATTTATGGGTATTGACCAGGTACCTTTTAACATTAGGGGTGGTCCTGTTGAAACCATTCTTGAATGTACTGAATTAGCTTGGCAGTTGAATCTAGATGCATTTAGACCTGTTGGCCTAAATGAGAACTGCAATATTTCATGTATATTGAAGCTGAAAAGTTATTTTAGGTAAATGTTTCAGACTTTTTTAAGAACAGTATGTTACTGACTTCTTGTGTAGTAATACTGATAGGTTCTTTTGAAAATGGTTTTATATTACTAATAGTACACTTTTACAATATACAATGAATGTATTCTTAATTTTAGTACAAACAGTTTTTGTTAAGTACTTATTGGTTTGTTTTTAATTATGTAATTGTTTTTAATTAAGCTCACATGATTAGGTTTGCTTTGTCACTTCCTCTATGAGAGTATTTAAATGTTTTTGTTAGCTGTTTCCATTTGTATTTTCTTCTGATGAAGCTGAGGCAGGAACGCAAAAACGCTACTTTAAGAATAAAACTTTTTGCTAAAAGTTACTTTGAATTCTCAATTCCTTTGGTTAGAGTTGGCTTTCCGGCTACAAGGTTGCTGTTTTCCAGTTTTTTGCACCAGATAAGCTATCCAGCTTAAATATAAACCCCTATGTCACAAGATGGGTCGCAAACTGGCTCAAAGACAGAACCCACAGAGTGAGAGTTGCTGGAGCCATGTCAGACTCGAATCCGGTCACAAGTGGCATCCCACAGGGTTCTGTCCTGGGACCACTCTTGTTTGGTATATACTTTTCCAAGGTACAGGCAAACGTGGGAGGACTATGGCTCACCAAGTTTGCAGACGACTGCAAACTGGGCACCATAATCAACTCTCCAGCTGACACAAACATCCTTCAAAAAGGTCTCACAGAGACAGATAACTGGTGCCAACGCCATGGTTTAAAGCTAAATGCCAAAAAATGTATAGTCATACCCTTTGTAAAACAATGTGCCCACAAATTACCACATAGGCGGAAACCCATTAAGCACAGAGAAAGTTATTAGAGACCTGGGGACCCAAGTTGATAGCAATCTCTCCTTTGAAAACCACATTGCCAAAGTGGTTAGAAAGACCTTCTACATAGCCCACCTCATCACAAAGGGTTTCACATCTAGATCAAGAGAGGTAATCGTGCCCCTTTATTCATCCCTCATCAGGCCCATCATAGAATACAATGCCCCTTTTGGGATTTACCTTACCCGACACCTGCAGCAATTAGAAAGACCCCAAAAGTATCTCACCAAGAGGATCAAGGGTCTCAAACAGATGCCATATGCTGCTCGGGTAAAAAAACTCCAGCTCTACTCAGTTGCATACCGCCTACTTCGAGGCAATCTATGCCTGACATACAAAGCTATGTCAAATCCAGAATTAATGGACATGCTCCACCTCAGTAAATCTAAATCCCTTAGAGCCACATGCTTGAGGGACTTGAACCTCAGCACAGAAATAAATAGAACTTGCTGGAGGGACAGGTTCATAACCCAGAGGCTCCCTTTGCTCTGGAATAGAATTTCAGTTCATGTGAGGCAGAGCACCTCGCTGAATCTCTTCAAGAAGAATCTCGATAGGTGGATGGGGGATCGTAGGTTTGTCCCAGGGATTACTCCCATGTCACTATTAGACAGAGGCACAGTAAACTAAACCTTAAAAAGGGCACAGTATACTCAAATCAAGGGGTGGCGTAAGCCATACAGAATCGGGCTAGGCTTATAATTGCCCCAGGGCAGATAGCCTAGTATGAACCTATGAACCTATGAATCTATAAGACACTGCACTTGTTTTAATGGAGCTTTTACCTTAGACTGGATATGGAAATGATGGTACTCTTCCTGTGTAGTGAGTAAGGGTATGGGGAGCAGCACCAGGTTTTAAGCATAACTTTATTTGCTCACATTTAAGGAGTACATCATCACCAAATCGATCAGCACTTATTTTATCAGTATTGACAAGTAAAGTAATTTTGCCACAACAAAGTTTCTGAGCAATACCAAACAATATGTCTTTGGGGAGGCTACATTCTAGCAGGATTATTAGAACTAGGATCATACTCATCAACGCTGCTTTTTGTATGGCCTGTTTTTGTTATTGCAAACAGAGGAAGGAACCTCCACCCCATGAGAGAACACAACCAATCTTTCTATTGCAAGTGTCAGTTACTAGGTTCAGAATATAAAAGCAGGAATACATGGTTACACTAGTGAGAAAATTAAATAGAGTTCATTATAGCCGATATATTAATAAAAGTATCATAGTCCATACCCCTATCCAGAGACAAAAGATTTCTGCTCTCTGTCCATTAAGAGACCTGCTGCTATGCTGCTAACTATACCACATTTCTATAGGGGCTTCTCTTTTAGAAGTATTATAACCACTGCGTGTATTACTTAACTGTATATAAAACTAATCTAGAGTGTTAGACAGCTAAGCAAGCTCCCCAGCACCACTGTCTTACCAAAGCCTGCCCTGCATCTAGATTGGAATTCTTGTTTTCAGTCATTAGGGAAAGTATGAATGGATAACAAAATAAGAGCTTAAAGTATGCCCCAAGCAGAGACAATCTTAAATTAGTTTTAGGAAAATACCTACAGTAACCATGTAAGCCAAATACCATGCACTCAATTAAGAAATTTCAGCATGCAAATATATTCAGTGGAACATCTTCAATGAATCATCAGTATTAATTAGCTATTTAATGTTTATGACAGAAGTAGGTTTGATGATGGCATACTTTTCAACCACAAAACAAACGGAAATCGGTGTTGGGTTACTGATAAGATACTTCTGATAACTTGCATGTTGAAAGAGAAATATAATTAATAAGAAAAACTCAGAATCTGAAGATATGGAGTAATTGATTATCAGCAATTTACTAACACAAATAATAGCTGGCTAGTTCTGAAAAGACCTAACTACACTAGAGAACAGATATTTTATTTGGGCAGAACCCAAAGAAAGATGTTTATTTGTCCTGTAACTTACTCCAATGGGTCTCTGAAATTTCCAATTTTTTCAGGCCTCAGAATTATGAGAGAAATACTCTCAGAGCATCTTAATTCTTCAGCCACCATTTGAAAGTATATAATAAGCATGGTAAATTAATTTAAACAGATATTGTGACAGCAGTGTATGACTAGCCAGAGATGTAGCATAAAGGGATGAAGACTGGATTACAGCTCAGACTGCCCGGGTTCAATTAGCAGCTCAGGAGTCTGAGGTACTGGCAAGGAGGGACTGGCACACCCATCCTAGGGGGAAGGTATTCACATGGGTGTTCCCCCCGTTCGATCCCTAGCAGATACTGGTGACATGAGGGGTGGCTTTACCAAAGTGGGGAAAGCGGGAAGACATTGGCTGACCTACTGTGAGGGAGAGGTGATACATCACCTCATCCCCCTTGTACACATGTCCTTCGGACATCACAGGAAGGTGCAGAGGGGAAACAGGAGTAGGGCATAAATAAGGAAAACCCCTACAGCAGCAGTGTGATGTGGCCTGGGATGCTTAAGTCTTCTCATTGGCCCAGGTCCTAATTGTAGAAGATCAGATGGCATAGGTAGACCTGCAGTTGAGGTCAACTGACAGTCAGCTGCTTGGTAGAGGAAAGTGAATTAAAAATAGTAGTACTTCCTTGAAATATAGTACCCATGTGATGCTAAACAATTACCTTCTTCATCTTCTGCACATTTTTATCAATACCTTTTTCTAGCTCTGTAGAATATTTACATTTTTGGTAATGCTTTGAGAAAATTCTCTCTCAAACTTTTGTTTGTTTGTTTGTGTCTTTCGGCTTTTCCCGGTTAGGGGTCGTCACAGCGGAAACTCTGATCCACTAATGATTGGCAGTTGATTTTTACGTACCGGCTTGCCAGGCCTGACACACAACCTTCAATGAAGGTACGCCCATTCACGCATGTCTCCACGCAGAAGACGCTCTAGCTGAGAATCGAACCGGACAGCATCTTACTGTGAGGCGACAACGCTACCGCAGCACCAACTTATTAGGTTGAATTCATCTCTATTTACATTGTAATTATGTTCTTATAAACATACTTTACTTCTTTATGGTTTTACATTAGTTGAAAAAAATTGTGTGTGTGTGCATATATATATATATATATATATATATATATATATATATATATATATATTGTTTGTGTCTTTCGGCTTTTCCCGGTTAGGGGTCGCCACAGGGAACTCCGGTCCGCTAATGACTGGTAGTGGATTTTTTCGTACCGGGTTACCAGCCCTGACGCACAGCCTTCAACGAAGGCACGCCCCATTCACGTATGCCTCCACACAGAAGACGCTCTAGCTGAGAATCGACTGGGACAACTTCTTGCTATGAGGGGACAATGCTACCGCAGCACCACCACCGCAGTATATATATATATATATATATATATATATATATATATATATATATGGATTCACTACCACCACCACAATATATATATATATATATATATATATATATATATATATATATATATATATATAGATTCACTTCTTAATTTCAAAGTACCAAAATCCCAAGGTTCAGAATATCGAATTCAGAACCTCGAGATATTGGAATCTTAAAATTAAGACCCCCCAAAAAAAGCAATCAACACATCACAAGACATGTTTTTGCAGGGGGAAAGCCCCCCTGCACACCCCAGATCCCCCGCTACTTAAATATACCAACTCCGAGATCGCAATACAGTGAGGAAAAGGGAAATCTCTCGTTCTGCACTGTATGCCAATCTCCATTTAGAATTTTGAAGTTTTAAAACTTCGATCATATGATCTTCGATCATATGAATTTCGAAGTTTTAAGCTTCGAAATTCTGTAGGCAGCCCATATATATATATATATATATATATATAGATATATATATATATATATATATATATATATATATATATATATATATACATATACACATGCACACACACACACACACACACACACACACACACACACACACACACACACACACACATATATATAGTTGCTATAAAAAGTTTACACATCCATGTTAAAATGCAGGTTTTTGTGATATAAAAAAAAAATGAGACCACAATAAATCATTTCAAAACTTTTCCCACCTTTAATGTGGCCTATAACCTGTGCAATTCAATTGAAAAACAAACAAATCTGTTAGGAGAAAAAATATAAAAATAAAATATGTACAATACGGTGGTTGCATAAGTGTGCACACCCTTAAACTAATACTTTGTTGTGTGTGCATACCCTTAAACTAATACTTTGTTGAAGCACCTTTTGATTTAATTACAGCATTCAGTCTTCTTGGGTAGGAGTCTATCAGCAAGGCGCATCTTGACTTGGCAATATTTGCCACTCTTCCTTGCAAAAGTGCTCCAAATCTGTCAGATTGCGAGGGCATCTCATGTCTATTGTATTTTCATACTTCTGCGTAAATAAGTTTATTTTCTTTTTTAGACCACAGGGAAAACTGGTACTTGTGAGCAACAGAGCTGCTAGCTGAGAATCTTAAAAAATCAGGAAAAAAGAACCACACACTTTAAACAAGTTCAGTTGAGATTTCACAATAATCAAGCAATTATAAGTTGTTTAGAAAGCAAAATGTCTTAATTGAAAAACAAATAGATGAGTACTTTCTCCCTTAAACAAGCTTGTTTATAGTACATGGTTCTTTTTTCCCCAATTTTATTTTAGGACTTTTAGCCAGCAGCCTTGTTGCTCACAGTTTTCCTTGTGGTCTATTATTTTTCCTTACAGGATGGGGAATTCTTACCCCCTAAGGCTTAAAAATTATTTTGCCTAAATACAAAGATCTGTGTTTTTTTTAGTGATAAATTAATTTTATACTATTCAAATTATGTAAATGTTTGTCTCTGTGTATTTTTGTATAATGAATCTGTAAGTTACCACAAAGCATAGCATTGCTATGTAAAATGTGATTTGTCTCTGTGTGCAGAGCTCATTGTAAATGGAGCCACCTATACTGAACCAGAAGATATAACAAACCTCCTGGCTGATAACTTCGTCTCCAACTTTACTCCTCTTTCCCCTTTAACCTTCCCTCAGGAAATATCAAATATAACTCCCCCCCTACCATCACTAAGAAACAGGTCCTTAATGCTCTCTCTACGACCAAGAACACTGCATCAATAGGCCCAGACAGTATCCCAGGATGCCTTCTAAATAGCATGAAACATGACCTATCAGGGCCTCTGGAATTACTATTTAACTGTAGCCTCCAAACAGGCTTCATGCCTCATGAATGGAGAAAGGTAACAGTCATCCCTCTGCACAAAGGTGGGCCATCTACAGACCCTAGAAACTGCAGACCCATAAGCCTCACTAGTCTTATATGTAAAGCCATGGAAAGAATTATCATGGAGATGATCAATAGAGATATAGTAAACCTCCAGACACTGGACCCAACCCAGTTTGGTTTAGTCAAGGGCAGATCATGCCTACTCAGCCTGGTGGACTTCTTTGAGAAGGTCATCAAAGCAATGGATGAGGGCAAAATCATTCACACTGCCTACCTTGACCTGGCCAAGGCATTTGACACAATACCCCACTCAGGCACTGTTGACAAACTCGAGAGTTTAGGTACAAACCCGTATGTCACCCGGTGGATAGCCAACTGGCTCACAGGACCCAGGAAGTTAGAATTGGGGTGTCCACCTCTACAAAGAGGCCATTTTTAAGTGGAGTTCCTCAGGGATCGGTCCTTGGACCACTCCTTTTTGGCATTTACTTCTCAGAAGTCAAGGCCAATGTCAGTGGTCTCTGGCTGACTAAATTTGCATATGATTGCAAATTAGGAGCTGTCATCGAATCTGACACTGACACAAATGTTCTCCAGAAGGGGCTGATACAGACAAACAACTGGTGTCAGAGCCATGGACTAAAACTAAATTCCAAGAAATGCATAATAGTATCCTTTGGGAAGTCATCCATCCCTGGTAACTATCATATCAGCAACACATCCCTTAGAGTTGACCCAGTAGTCAGGGACTTAGGGACACACATAGATAGTAATCTAGCCTTTGATCATCACATGTCTACAGTGGTGAGGAAATCATTCTATGTTGCTCAACTTATAAACAAAAGTAAGGCATCTAAGTCCAAGGAAGTCATTGTTCCACTGTATTCGGCATTCATCAGACCTATCATTTAGTACAGTGCCCCTTTGGTATGTACCTAATCAGGCATATCCAACAACTGGAACATCCACAGAGGTTCCTCACTAGAAGAGTACAGGATGTAAGTAATATGTCCAATGCTGACTCAAGGCCCTATCCCTGTATTGACAAACTCGAGAGTTTAGGTACAAACCCATATGTCACCCGGTGGATAGCCAACTGGCTCACAGGACCCAGGAAGTTAGAATTGGGGTGTCCACCTCTACAAAGAGGCCATTTTTAAGTGAAGTTCCTCAGGGATCAGTCCTTGGACCACTCCTTTTTGGCATTTACTTCTCAGAATTCAAGGCCAATGTCAGTGGTCTCTGGCTGACTAAATTTGCATATGATTGCAAATTAGGAGCTGTCATCGAATCTCACACTGACACAAATGTTCTCCAGAAGGGGCTGATACAGACAAACAACTGGTGTCAGAGCCATGGACTAAAACTAAATTCCAAGAAATGCATAATAGTATCCTTTGGGAAGTCATCCATCCCTGGTAACTATCATATCAGCAACACATCCCTTAGAGTTGACCCAGTAGTCAGGGACTTAGGGACACACATAGATAGTAATCTAGCCTTTGATCATCACATGTCTACAGTGGTGAGGAAATCATTCTATGTTGCTCAACTTATAAACAAAGGTAAGGCATCTAAGTCCAAGGAAGTCATTGTTCCACTGTATTCGGCATTCATCAGACCTATCATTTAGTACAGTGCCCCTTTGGTATGTACCTAACCAGGCATATCCAACAACTGGAACATCCACAGAGGTTCCTCACTAGAAGAGTACAGGATGTAAGTAATATGTCCTATGCTGACTCAAGGCCCTATCCCTGTATTCTGTCTCCTACAGGCTTTTGAGGGGAGATCTATGCCTGGCATATAGGGCATTGTCAAACTCCACTCTGATGGACCTCCTGCATATCCACAAAACAAACAGTACCAGAATTACCCATTCTAAAGACTTAAACCTTGCCTGTGATATAAATAGGACCTGCTGGAGAGAGAGGTATGTATCCCAGAGACTACCCTGTCTATGGAACAGGCTTCCCATCCATGTGAAGGAGAGCTCCTCCCTAACCAAATTCAAGTGCAACTTGGACAATTGGATGGGAAACCAGAAATTCATCCCTGGTTTGGCACCTACTGTATGTCTCTAATGCAAACAGGTAGCTTGTAATGGTTTCTCTTCCAGGCCCATGCTTACACTTATCAATGGTGTCAGAGCTTGTCAGAGATTCAGGATGCATAGCTAGGCTGGTCATTAGCCTAGTAAACACCTATGAACCTATTCCACTGAACAAATACAGGAATAACTGTTTTACATGTAAAACATGTTTTGACAACTGATAGGTGGATAGAACCACAGCCACCAGTCTCCAGATGTAAGAAAACTTGGATTTGTTGCAGATTGATGTATATACTCTAGAGTCAGGCACATGGTGAATACTGAAGTATTTGTTACAGAAGGGATGTCCTGTCCTGGACAGCCCATCACTCGGCCAGTATAAATAAACTTAAAAGAGATCTTGTGTGTGCCGTACATCAAATTTATGCTGTCCACACAGAACATAGGGCATAAAAAGGATGCATGGACACAACTACCTAGAAGTGAATTGTCCCAGAAGAGAACAGCCGTCACAGGACAAAGAAGACCATGTACATCCAGAAGGAAAAAATACAGAATAAACAAGAGGGGTTGAAGGAAGGTAGTGGATACTGCAACAGTGAAGATAAGGACACCTAATATTATGGTAAGATTTTACACAACTGTACTATGTCTTTCTATATCACTGTTGTAGTATTCATTACAAGGAAGAGTAAAAAAGCTCAAGAAACAGAATGGGAGGTGGAAGGCTGAGAAGAGCCCTCAACAAACCAACATAAAACCTGCTGTGGCCCTAGAAACCATATCCACCTTAAAATGTTTAGTAAAGCTATGCACTGAAGACAAAGGAGCAGCTTCAAGGATGGAGTTGGTGTCCAGTCCCTTGAAGAAGGCACCAGAAGAGGCAACAGCCCTAGTGGAATGAGCTGTAACAGAAGCAAACAGAGATTTGCCATGAAAAGAATAACAAAAAGACATGCCCTTAGATATCCAGGAGGATATGGTTTACTTAGAAACAGCCAAACCAAAGACCTGGGATTAAAGGAAACAAAAATCTGATCCAACTTATGAATACACCTAGTTTTAGCCAAATAGTACCTGAGCTGTCTGTGCAAATCCATGGTAATCAGGACCCTCTCAGAAGCAGACTGAGGAGAAGTGAAAAAGGAAAGGAGTTGTACAAACTGATTTAAGGACAACTCATTCATTACCTTGATCATAAAGGAAGGATTAGTATGAAGGTCCCTGTGAAAAACCAAAAAGGAGGAATGGCCATAAGGGCCTGGAGCTCAGAACCCCTCTGAGCAGAAGTAAGAGCCAACAACAAAACAGTCTAACAGGTACAATGTTGCAAAGAAGCAGAATCTGCAGGCTCAAAAGGAGCCTGAATCATTCTTTCCAAAACAAAATGAAGGTCCCAAGTTGGAGGAATAGGCTTTCTTGGAGGCCTAATATGCAGGACACCTTTGTGAAATTGCTTGACTTCAAAACAAAAAGTCAAAGGAGGATTCAAGGGCAGACAAGCATAAATGGCTGACAGATGTTCCTTTACAGAAGAATAGCTAAAGCCAGACTGGAGCAACTCACACAAATAAGAGCAGACCAGAGGACCCCCTGTCAAAAAGGGCCCTGGTTATGAGCATCGCACCAGACCAAAAGTCTTTTCCATTTGGACATATAAGATTTTCTGGTTGAGGGTTTTTGCCCCCTGTAAATCCCTGAGCACGTCCTCAGAAAAGAGGTGCCTGAAAGGGATCAAAACCATATCACCCACAATGTCAGTTGCAGAATGGACAACTGGGGATAAGATGAAAGAACCCTCATCCTGTGTGAGAAGATCCAACTGGTGAGGTAACTTGGGATTATTGTCCCTGGCCAGATGCATTAAGGGGGGGACCAGCGCTGTCTCTGCCAAAAGGGAATAATTAGGAAGATTTCTGGGGAGTCCAGCTCAATCTTCTGCATGACTCATAAATAGAGAAAGAGGAGGGAAAACATAAAGAAACCTCCCCTTCCAAAGAAAGGAAATGTCATCCATCTTCCAGGCCAGATGGCAATGCATTCTGGAACAGAAGAGAGGAAGCTACTTGTTCAAATGGGAGGCAAAAAGATGTGCCTGAGGAATATCCAACCAATGGACAATGTCCAGAAACACGTCTCTGTGAAGCATCTATTCATGAGGCTGTGTTTTGGACTTGCTCAGAGAGTCTGCCTCAAGACTGTGCTCTGAAGGAAATATATACTGCCTGAAGAGTTAACTGATAACTGAGTGCCACTCCCCAGGCCTGAAGCGCCATCCTGCAGAGGAGGTAAGACTTTGTACCTCCCTGCTTGTTAACATGCAACATGACTGTAGTGTTGTCTGTGTACACCTTCAAGGGGCCTGGAGATAACATATGGTGAAAAGCCTGAAGGTCCAGAATCAGAGCACTCATCTCTTTGATGATGATATGGTCTAAATTCTGATGGGGAGGCTAAAGCCCCTGAACTTTCAGGTGACCAAGAGAAGCTCCCACCCCATGCCCAAAGCATCAGTGAACAGCTCTTGAGAAGGGTCTGGAGGCTGAAAGGGTCAACCTGGGTTGAGAGTCAACTGTCAAATCCACCACTCCGTTGCCTCCTTGAGACAGGGAAGGAGAGGTACACTGAAATTCAGAGGGTGCAGCCAAACAGACTTGAGGTAGCACTGAAGCTTCTGCATATGCAGTCTGGCAAGAGGAAATATTGGAATAGAAGAGGCCATGAATTTGAGGGCCTGAAGACACTCCCTGGTTGCCACAGTAGTCAGGGGAAGAAGAGACTGAAAGAAGGCTATCAACGACAATACCTTTGGAGGCAGAAGGGAGGTTATCACTGGAACTGCCTGAATCCTGCAACCCAGATACACATGATCCTGAGATGGAGTCAGGGCAGATTTTTGGAAGTTGACAGTAAACTCCAGACTCTGAAGAAGAGAGATGGTGAACTGCAGATCCTGCAACAATCAACTAGGGAGAAGGCACCTGAAACAACAGGTCATCTAGATAAGGGAAAATGTGACTGCCTTGGAGCCTGTGGAAAGCAATCACAGGAGAAAGGCATTTTGTGAATACCCTTGGGGCAGTAGAAAGACCAAAGGGCAAAGCAGAGAGAACTGAAAATGAGAGGAAGACCCAGAGAAATCTAAAAACGTCTTGAAGAGAGAGTGAATAGGGATATGAACATAAGCATAAACATCTTTCCAATCCAAGGACACCAGAAAAGCCCGGGGTAATAAAAGAGGAAACAAAGTTTGAAGAGTAAGCATCCAAAAAGAAGGGAGCTCAAGAAAAGTGTTGAACCAGAAGAGATCCAAAATAGGTCTCCAAGTGCCCTTCTTTCGAGGAACTAGGAGCATCTTGGGATAAAACCCCCTTCCCACTTGGGAAGGGGGGACAGGTTGAATGGTCCCTTGGTTCAACAGAGACCCTAGAACCTCTGGGAAATGAGGAAGTTGCTATAGAGAAGGTTGAGGAATCCTAGAAAAAGAAGGGAGAGATTTCCATACCATAAAGTAACCCTGGTGATTGATAGAAGAAACCAAAGAGTCTGAAGTGATGAGATGCCAATTTGGAAGACAAAGGGAGAGCTGAAGGGGTAAAATGAACCTGGTGTAAAAGAAGGGAGTGTGAATTATTAGAGAAACAGGATTATCAGGTAAAGGAGGCTTCTGGGCCACAGAAATCTGAGAAGCCTTAGGAGAGAGGGGCTGCTACCCACACTTTCTGCACTTAGAGGCCTGGCTAGGTTGCCTGAGAACAAAAGCAGACCTAAAAGGATAATTCCTCTGGAACTTAGGGATAGAAGAGACAAAAATATGTTTGTCTTACAAGGCTTTGCCTTTCCCTTGAAGAGACTTAAACAAGTCAGCAGCAGCAGCAGTCCCAAAAAGATGAGTATTATCCAAAGGAGCATCCAACAACTAGGCCTTAATATCCTCAGGAAGAGACTGGAGATGAAGTCAAGAATAACACCTCATGACAGACCCAAAAGCCACACCCCTAGAAGAGGTGTCAGCAGCATCATAGGTGCATTAGGATGGCTAGCCAATTGAGAAGAACCTAAAAAAGATAAGGCAGAGGATTTGCCATCAGAATCAAGGATGGCAGAGATAACCTGATAAGCCTGAGCAGGCAAGGCCAAAGCATAGCTGGTCATGTGGGTCTGGTAGTTAATAGCCCTAAAGGGCAAAATAGAAGCAGTGTAAACTTTTGTGCCAATCCTCTCCATTGCCCTACTATCTTTATCAGAAAGCAAAAGTTTGTTTGCCAGAAGAGACTGACACCACAGCAGGATCAGCAGGTGGACATTTAAATAAAAACCAACAATCCTCTGGAACCTTATAGAACTGCTCACATTTCTTAGGAGCAGGAGGCTGAGAATCAGAAGACTTGGCAGCCAACACAGGAGGAACTACCAGTGGTTTAGGAGCGTCCACCTGAAGCAACTCATAACATCTTCTCTGAATAGCCAACACTTGAGAGGAATCACACTTAAAGAATTCATCATCTTAGCAACTAAGCCACAAAGATCAATTCCTCAATAGGAGAATCAGGGTTAACCGACACCCTTTCATCAGAACCATAAGTCAAAGGTGAGGGCATCTGTGAAGAATAGGATAAAGATCCCTCACCAGACAGGGAATCCTCATTCAAGGAATCTGGCTTCCCTAAACCATATAGAAGGGTAGAGGTCAAAGGAGGAGTGGGTACTGATAACCCTTGAGGAGGCTTTATGGCCATTAAGGCAGAGAACAAGCCCTAAGTAAACTTGTACTATTCCATTTGAGGATCCATAGGACAAAATCAAATATGCTTCAGTTTTTATCTTTTCTTAGAAGGGACATCACCCCTAAGAAATATCAAAGGTTCCAACCCTTGGCGAGATTGAAGAAGAGAACCCGGAACTTCCTCCCTCAGCAACATCTGCAGAATCCCTCTAGGACCCTTCAAGATAATCATCCACAGTTCCCCCTCGATGTCTGGAGTAGATGCCTGCAAAGCCTCAGAGGATGTGTGAGAAGACAGATCCATACTGGCCTTAGGCTGGTCACAGCAGAGGAATCCTAAGTAAACACCAAATGACCTACAGAGCTACTACCTGCTTCTAGATGGACATTTGGTGGAGGCTGGACAGCTAAAGAATCTGGCCAAGACTTTTTGGCCTTCTTCATACCTAATGGGAGTATCTCGTGGTTAAAGGATTCTGCTGTGGTACCTTGGGCTAACTGTCTAAGCCACTGGTTATCAAGATAAAGTGGCCAGGGAAGTAAAACAGCTTCAGAGTGTCTTAGGAACAAATGCCTTTCAGATGCTACAAGAGGTGTGGTCGTGAGAAGTACCCAAACTAAAAAGACACTTTGTGACAATCCTTATGGGGAATCTGCCTCCCACACTGACATTTTTCCCTCTTGGATGACATAAACTCTAAGTAGTGATATACAGTGCAAGACCAAGAAAGTACAATAAAAAACTAAAAATAACCCCAATGGGGCACTTATTTGGTGTTGCTAAATATTCAATACAACAACAAAGCGTTCAAACCAAATGGCAAAAATGACATTTGAATTGGTGGCAAAAGAAGTTCTTGGTAGTTGCATCAGTACATCCCTTTTATGCCCTGCATTCTGTGTGGGGAGCATAACATATGGCACAAACAAAATCTCTTTTAAGCTTTATTTACACTGGCCGAGCGACGGGTTACCCAGGGCGAGACATCCCTTCTGTAATGAATAGTGCAACAGTGATATAGAAGGGCATCTATTTAAGTCAAGGGCATTCAGAAGCTATGTAGCTGAAATGCTGTATGTCCTTAAGGGGCCTTTGCATATATACCATGGGTTTCTATTACAGGAAGTATAAGGTCACACACAGTGAAAACTCTAACTTGGCTGTGCTTTTGTTGCAATTTTTCTCTGAAGGCTATCAGAGTTAGGCAACAGTTAACTTTTTCCCTACCAGATATAATGCAGATGTCTGATAGTATATAAAGTGTGTTAAGTAGCTGGCAGCCCTAACAGCTAGGTTAGAAAATGTGAGTATCCTTTATCCACATCTACCAACCACTTTTAACACAACTCAGCTTTTATTATAGTGCTTTTGCCGGCTTTTCTGTACATGCATCATCATCATCAGCCCCTCTTCCCATTTTCAACATGGGGTCGGGGTATTGTGTTAACTGTCACCATCTCTGTCAATTCAGTGCCACATTCCTGCCTTCTTCGACACTTATGCCTGACTGCCACAGATCTTCTTTCTACAATCCATCCACCTCTTTGCTCAACATCCTCATTTCCTCTTACCCTCTTCCTGTCTGCTCCAAATCTTCTTCACTAGATTGTCTTCTGCTTTTCTGCACATGTCTGAACTAGCATAATCTGTTCTCTTTGATCTTTTCTGCAATTGGAGCTACTTTGGCTTCTGCTCTTATGTCAACATTTCTTTGTCTGTCCCACAGTGTGCATCCTACCACCCTTCTCAGGGCACTTCATTTCCATCACCTCTAGCTTCCTCATTTGCTCTGCCTTTACTGACAAGGTTTCTGTACCATACAGTAGTACTGGTCACACCACTGTCTTGTACACCTTACATTTCAGCTTCTTTGGCATTCTTCTGTCATGCACTACACCTGGGACTCTATGCCAGTTGGCTGCAGCCCCTCTGATTCTAGCTTTGACCTCTTCATTAAAACTACCCTTCTCCTCAACCACCCTTCCTAGATACTTGAAGCTATTTACCTGTTCCACTATCTTCCCTTCTATCTCAATTCTCAGCTTCTTCTTATTTCCACAATTTGCTGCCATTATCAATGTCTTATCTGTGCTTAGTTTCATCCCATGTGCCTTCAGTTTTGCATTCCATTCCCCTGTCCTTTGCTGAAGTTCTTGCTCAGAGTCTGTCTGTAATGCCACATCATCTGCATACAGCAGTTGATCTGTCCCCTCTAACCTATTTGCTAAAGTAGTCCATCACTAGTGTGAACAGCAGTGGGCTCAGAGCTGAACCCTGGTGCACATCCACTCAAGTGGAAACCCCTCTGTGAGGGCAGAACACTGTTCATAGCTGAGTCATTGGGTCCTTGCACATAGCCTGCACTAATTGTACTATTGTTTCTGGGACTTTGAACCACATCAGTACTGCTCAGATCAGGTGTTTTAGGACCTTGTTATATGCCTTCTCCAAATTTAGAAATGCCCAGTTGGACTCTTTATTCATCTCTAGCTTCTTCTCATCTATCTGTCTCACTGCAAACATCAGGTCAGTTGTGCTGCATCCTGATTTGAATCTGAACTGCTCATTTCCCATCTTACTTTCTACTACTCTGCATATTCATTTATCAATCACCCTGTCCAGAACTTTCATGCAATGTGATAGGAGTTTGATGCCTCTGTATTGCCCACAGTTGTGGATGTCTCCTTTGTTCTTGTACACTGGCATAAGTGTGCTTATTCTCCAGTCATCTGGGATACGCCTTTCTCTCCACACTGCTGTTAGTACCCTCAGGAGCCATTTCTCCCCTGTCTCACTCAACATCTTTATCATGTCTGCAGTGACCTCATATGAGCTGCTTCCCTTGACTTCATTTTCCTTCTTGCTATCCTTACTTCTTTGGGCAGTACAGCTTCTGTGGGGTTTTATTCATTCAGAAGCTTCTGGAAATACTCCTTCCATTTGCTTTTGATGTCCTGTGGATTGGTAAGCAGGTTGTTGCTGGCATCCCTGATGAAGGGTGTCTGACTATCTTTTTTATCTCTCTGTCTTTGTCTTGCAACCTGATATAGTTTCTTTGTGCATCGATTCCTTCCTAGCCTGGTCGGTCTTTCCTATCTCCCACTCCTGCACTCATTTCTTTTGATGACTTCCTGGACTTCTGCATTCCACCATCACCTTTCTTTATGTACCTTATTTCCATACCTGGCTGAGCCATATATCTATTCTGTAGTCCTCACACATGATGTTTTCAGGTGCTGCCATTCTTCTTCAGCTCCACTTTTTCATGGGTGCTAGAGCCCTGAGTAATTCCTTGAACTGTTGCGCTGGTCTTTGTTGACCTTCTACCCCAATGACCTTTCTGTCTGTCCCGATATGTGCATTCAAGTCACCCATTATCAGCACCAATCCCTGATGTCCTGCTTTATCTAGTAAGTCCTGCAACTGCTGTCTGAATGCACTCTTTTCTTGACTATCACAACCCTACTGTGGGGCATAGGCTAAAATTATCAATACTGCCCTATCATGGAGTCTGATTGCCATGAGTCTGTCACTTTTGTGTCTTTCGGCTTTTCCCGGTTAGGGGTCGCCACAGCGGAACTCCGGTCCGCTAATTATTGGCAGTAGATTTTTACGTGCTGGCTTGCCGGGCCTAATGCACAACCTTCAACGAAGGAACACCCATTCACGCATGTCGCCACACAGAAGACGCTCTAACTGAGAATCGAACAGGCAACGTCTAACTGTGAGGCGACAACGCTACCGCAGCACCACCACCGCAGTGCCATGAGTCTGTCACTAATTCTGATGATATCACTAACTGCCTTCTGAAACCTCTCTCCACAATTCCCACACCACACCATTTCTAGCCTGTCCTCTTCCTGAGTAGTAGACTCTGGATCCAAAGCCAAGTGTCTTTGCTGCACTGCCTTTTCATCTTGTCTCCTGGATACACAGGATGTCCAGCTTCCTCCATGTCATCATGTCATCCACTTCCAAGCAGCATCCTGTCAGTGAACCTACATTGAGTGTAGCAATTCTTAGTTCATGTTTAGCAGATTGATTGGTCTGTGCTGCTGCCCACAGCTCCATTCATTGGAAGGTTTCGAATGGAAACACTGAGATATGTTTTTCTGAGGTGGGAGGAATCGCACAGAGGCACAGGGAGAACATGCAAACTCCATACAGGCATTGGTACCTTGTGCATGGGAGATGAAGACATTAACCATTATGGCATCTGGTCTTTCTTTTCTGCTCATTGTCTGGTAATTTTTCCTTGTAGCGTAAGGTGCCTGAAACAGAAGACATTTATGAATAGATTGCCATTATCTGTTTTCCTTAGAAAATCATTGCCAGGGTGATTTCTAAGTGGACAATAGCAGTCATTTCTTTGTTTTGGAATATATCTCTCTTCTTCATATTTGACTTATACAAGTCTGGGCATATGGGGGTTTACCCCCCAAAAAAAGTCTATAATGTATTTTTTTTCCTTATGTCCTTGTGTGTTTCAGGCATTAGTTTTCAGAGTTATGTCACAGTGGATTTTTGGCATTTGTGATTCTGTAGTAGAACTTGTTTTTTACAAAGCACTTTAAATTACAAGTGTGTAAAAAAATACACAAACGTTCAAAATAAATTTGAAAATTTATTTCAATATAAATAAGAATTCTCATTACTAAGTATAAAACCTCCAAACAATTATTTAAAAATATTAGAAATTTGAGATGTATTATTTTACTTCAAATGAATTAATACTTCAAATGAAGTTTTTTAAAAAAATTTCAAATATGTCAAATGAAACTAGTTAGTAAATCCAACAATTAATACATTGAGTTTGCTCAGTTTCAGCATTTACAAACTAGTAGTAATTACAGTAATAAGTATATACTGTTAATTTAACTCTGGGTGATAACTGTTATAGTGGTCAACAAGGCTGCCTCATAGCTCTTACTTCCCTGGTTCAAGTCACAGCTTTTGTACCTTCTCTTTGTAGTCTGTATGCCCTCCCTATGTTTACTTGAGTTTTCGCTTAGTACTCTAAATTACTCAACATCCCAAATGCATGCCATTACCCAGTGGTCTTCTAAAGTGCCCAGAGCTATGTATGTGCCCTGTGGACTCTCCCTGCAGTGGACTGCTTTGTATCCTGAACTGTTTCTCTGCTTTATACCCACTGTTAAGTTGGATAGGTTTCAGAATCTGCATGTCCCTGAATATGATAAAACAGGTACTGAAGAATGAATGAATGAATGAAATAATAATAATAATAATAATAATAATAATAATATAGTACATTTAAAAATTGGTAAGTGAACTTCTTTGTTAGTCTGTATGTAACTAACAGTAAATTTCAGATCAATGAATTCATGTATTCTAAGGATAAATCCCAAACAATTCATCTGAAATAGTCAAAAGGGAACATGTCCTTACATTATTATGTAGTCATTACAGTAAACATCAATGATCTAATGCCAAACCGTGCCACATTCTTGCCCACAAAAAGCAGCAGCTGCCTTACACATCCCATTTCTCTAAATTATAGATACAACATGTGTGTATGCAGATTCGTATCACTTCACTGAAAGACCATTTCACTGACATCCATTTCACTGAGACCAAATCACCTAAAGTTCATTTCACTGAAAGTTCATTTCACCTAATACTCATTTCACTGACAAGTAGTATTCTAAGACAAGTCAAAGGTATATGTCCTTTTCCCCACTGTAGTGCGATCCTGGTGTTAGTATATATAGTTAGGGGGGTGTACAGGGTACAACCCCCCACATTGTGGGGTGTGGGGGCCCCACTTAATTTGGTTTTCTGTTCTCTGGTTTTGTTTTATATTATTTGGTAAAACCCAACTAAGTGAGGGGCCATGCCCCACCCCCCCTGATGAGGGGGGGCTGTGTCACACACACCACCTCTAATTATATATACTAACACCAGGATCACACTACAGTGGGGAAAAGGACATATACATTTGACTTGCCTTAGAGTACTACTTGTCAGTGAAATGAGTTTTAGGTGAATTGGTCTCAGTGAAATGGGTGTCAGTGAAATGGCCTTTCAGTGAAGTGATACGAATCTGTGTATGCACATCCCATGACGGACTTGTATCCCATGGAGGATTAGTTAGTGCCTTGCCTTGTAACCTTGCTTTCATGGATAGGCTGCAGCTCTCTTCCCTGACTCTATGTAGAATAAAAGTAAGTTTCAAAGAATGAATGGACACCTTTTAACTCACAAAATATAAGTAAAAATATAACATTTATTCTAACAAGGTATTCACTGTTCAGCCTTCTTTTAACATGAACTTAAGTAGCTTTATTCATGAGTGTGTATTCAAGAATATCTGACTTTCAAGTACCATGACGTGAATATTTACACTGTAAATCTCCAATAAAATTATCTTTTTCTCCTGTAATCATATATTGAAGAATGCTTTTTTTTATTAAACCTTCAAGGTGCAAACATGAACAGTAACAGCACTGTGGCATGACCTTTGCTGATATGCTTATCCATCCTCACATACCTGCAATGCAGCTCTGCAGGGTTATTCAGAAAGCATTCTACTGTAGAAATGGAAGTATTATTCTAATTAGTAGTGTTTAATACCCTTTTTATTTTAGATAAATCATCATTTACCGCCAGTTTATTTGTTACTGTCAAAGATACTGCTGTGCGGTTGTAAGTCTCTACATAGAATTATTCTATCTACATGAAATGTCTATCTTCTTGTTATCTGTGCTCTCTGTGCCCCCCCCCCCCCCATCCCCACCCATGGCTGTACCTGGTACAGTTAAACAAAAAGAGAACAGTACTCACAGCAAGAGAAACTGCCAATAAATGTGAAAATAAATATAAATTCAAGAATGGGGTACTTGCAATTCAAAGAGCAGACAACAGAGGTATGAATCAAATAGGAAATAATACAAACTCAGCCAAATAAAATATATTTAGCTTGATGTTAGTAAAACACAAGGTGGCACAAAGTATAACAAGAGGCACATACAAAGTGCATATAATACAAAAATCACAGAATGTCTCAGCACCTGCAAAGCTTGTCTTATTTAATACCAATGTGACTAGTCATTGCCTAGATTCATAGTAAAAAAATCATAGTTTTTAAAACAAAACATAACGACAAAAGACGTAGTTAAACATTGTTACTGTGTACATCTGGATATGTTTTTAAAGGTTTTAGGTTACAAACTCAAAATCCCAAATGCATGAAAAGTACAAGATTGAGCTTGCATTCTCGAATCTTGTAACCTGAAAAAAAAAACACAAAACATGTAGGACAGCTGTTTTTTTTTGGGGGGGGAGCCCCCCTGCACTCCTCCAGAGTGGGGGCCTGCACTCCCACACCCCTTGCTGCTTATATATTCCAACTGTTATATTGCTCTACAGTGGGAAAAAGCAACTCCTGAATCCCCACTGTTCACAATCTCACACAGTTCAGGTTTTAGCAAAAAGAATCACTGTTCCATTTCTTTTTGCTGGTTCAAGGCTTGATCTTGTAAATTTTGTGCATTAAGGATTTTGAGTTTGTAACCTAAAACTGTTTTTAAAAAATACAAAGCTTTAGCAACAAAGGCATACAGAGGTATGTGACGTCCCCACTCTGGGCAAGTAATCAAGGAGCCTGAATCCTCACCACTGACACTGGAGAGGGACATTCATTTGGAACAAAAATGGATACACCCAGTATTTCCAGATGCAGACCACTCTGAATCAAGCACAATTTCCCTTAAGAGCACACAGGGGACATGCTCAGCCCGGGGTCTGGGTTTATCTCTCTCTGTCTCTTCCCAGGTCCCCAAAAAGGCCGCACACTGGCACAACTGTGGAGTTAAGTCCTTAGCCGAGTGTCCAAGTCAAGTCATCCAGCACCCTCTCTGTGAAACCAGTGCTTCATGTCCCTGTTCCAAGTAGCTGACACACACACACACACACACACACACACACACACACACACACACACACACACACACACACACACACACCTGGGA
Organism: Protopterus annectens; assembly: GCF_019279795.1. NCBI lineage: Eukaryota > Metazoa > Chordata > Ceratodontiformes > Protopteridae > Protopterus > Protopterus annectens. Next base: position 67,748,583 of record NC_056733.1, read on the forward strand.
AATGCTAGCACAGATTATCATAGGTTCATAGGTGTTTATTAGACTAACAACCACAAGGGCCTTTTTAAGCCTAGCCATGCATCCAAAATCTCTGAAAAGTTCTGATACCCTTGATAAGTGTAAGCATGGGCCTGGGTGATGAACCATTTACAGGTTACCTGTTTGCATTAGAGACATAGGTGCCAAACCAGGGATGAATTTCTGGTTTCCCATCCAATTGTCCAAGTGGCACTTGAATTGGGTTAGGGAGGAACTCTGCTTCACATGGATGGGAAGCCTGTTCCATAGATGAGGTAGTCTTCTGTGATACATCCAATACTGGTGTTTAAAACTTGTAAAAAGAAAACAGCTGGTGATGCAGAGGTAAAATCACCAAAAACAGCTTTAATAAAACAAAATAAATCACAACATCCAGTACACTCAAAAACTGACTTAGCGCTTTCACCCAAAATAGGGCATCCACAGAGTCAGTTGAAAAAAATGTTAAACAGTCCTTTATATTTCAAGTTCAAAAAACATTTTGACCAATAAGCACCACCATGTAATTGTGATAGTAAAATTGTCCTGGGAATTAACTCTTGATAGTCTTTCAAAATTACATTTATCAAAAAACATTCACCATAAACAAAATTTCCGTTGTGTATATGTGTCAGAAAATCTTTCGTATAAGGGATCCTTTTATGTTTCCCTATTACAAAATTGTAATGTTTCAAATACTTGAAGCTTTGTGTTTTAATATACATGTCATAGATAATGTGTCATTAATACCAGGTCTTGTACTGGCTTCTAATCTGATCTGCCATATGCATTCCCTAACTTCAAGCATGGTTTTATAATCTCCACCAAAGTCTTTGGTGTATAGTCTATCATTTACATAAAATATCACCAGTGATAATTGGTCCTTCATGGTCTTTCTTATTAGTATCTAGACTAAGGGAAAATACCTGTGGGTCATTGGGTTCCTTTTCTGGTACAACCTCCGCTGTAAAATTCATAGTGGACAATGTCCATTCATTGTAAAAGAAGTTGTAGTCGATATTGTTTTTTAATAATCCCAAACTTTCTACCTGTGGTGCCAATTCCTGTTGGAATTGTTGTTAGTGTTGTTGTTGGAATTGTTTCTCCTCTGACCCCCACCTCTCCAATTACCTCTCCCTTGGAAGTTCTGCCAGTGGGGTTGCCTTTCGTTGGAATAGGAATGTTGTTAGTCCCGGTTCCTTAAAAACCAGCTAGGACGGCTAAATGTGGAAATTGTAAAGCTTGTAAATTTATCAGTGACGGTCCTTATGTTCAAATTGGGAATTATCAAAGGTCCCTGATGTGCCCAGGGTATTGTAATTGTAATACGAACATGGTAATTTATGTGGCTACCTGCTTATCATGTCCAGCATTTTACGTTGGAATGACTACAAGAAAAATAAGGCAGAGGATACTGGAACACGTCAGGGATATAAAAAACAAAAAGACAACTAATTCTTTATTTGTTCATAGTAAAGACTGTAAGAATTTCAAAAAATTCATATTTTTTGTAATTGATAGACTATACACCAAAGACTTTGGTGGAGATTATAAAACCATGCTTGAAGTTAGGGAATGCATATGGCAGATTAGATTAGAAGCCAGTACAAGACCTGGTATTAATGACACATTATCTATGACATGTATATTAAAACACAAAGCTTCAAGTATTTGAAACATTACAATTTTGTAATAGGGAAACATAAAAGGATCCTTTATACGAAAGATTTTCTGACACATATACACAATGGAAATTTTGTTTGTGGTGAATGATTTTTGATAAATGTAATTTTTAAAGACTATCAAGAGTTAATTCCCAGGACAATTTTACTATCACAATTACACTGTGGTGCTTATTGGTCAAAACGTTTTTTGAATTTGAAATATAAAGGACTGTTTAACATTTTTTCAACTGACTCTGAGGATGCCCTATTTTGGGTGAAAGCACTAAATCAGTTTTTGAGTGTACTGGATGTTGTGATTTAGTTTGTTTTATTAAAGCTGTTTTTGGTGATTTTACCTCTGCATCACCAGCTGTTTTCTGTGATACATACCTATAACTCCAGCAGGTCCTATTTATATCGCAGGCAAGGTTTAAGTCATTAGAACAGGTAATTCTGCTACTGTTTGTTTTGTGGATATGCAGAAGGTCCATCAGAGTGGGTCTGGCAATGCCCTGTATGCCAGGCATAGCTCTCCACTCAAAAGCCTGTAGGAGACAGAATACAGGGACAGGGCCTTGAGGCAGTCTGCATATGACATATTACTTATGCCCTGTGTTCTTCTAGTGAGGAATCTCTGTGGACATTCCAGTTGTTGGATATGCCTGGTTAGGTACATACCAAATGGTGCATTGTACTCATTGACAGGTCTGATGAATGCCCAATACAGTGGAACAATGACTTCCTTGGACTTAGATGCCATAACTTTGTTTATAAGTTGCACAACATAGAATGATTTCCTCACCACTGTAGACACATGATGATCAAAGGCTAGATTACTATCTATGTGTGTCCCTAAGTCCCTGACTATTGGGTCAACTCTAAGGGATGTGTTGTCAATATGATAGTTACCAGGGATGGATGACTTCCCAAATGATACTGTTATGCATTTCTTGGTATTTAGTTTTAGTCCATGGCTCTGACACCAGTTATTTGTCTGTTAGGGTTGCCACCTTCCTTCGTGGCTAAAACCGGAGTAAAGCCACGCCCCTCGCATCACCAGTAACCCCACCCACACCACCCCTCTCCCGCCCACATCCCGCCCATTTTGTGGCATCACAATTACACCACTCAGCGGGAACGCCCTCTTTTTTCATTCTTGCTTTTGGCTGATTTTCTATGCTTTTCTGTAAAAAAAGCATAGTAAATCAACCAATTTACAAACTCCGATAGTCTGTTTCCTTTTTGAAACAGAATACCGGAGTTTGTACAGTGTTTTCCGGACTACCGGAGAATCGGTTTGATTTCCGGATAGTCCGGAAAAAAAACAGAGGGGTGGCAAGCCTATTGTCTGTGTCAGTGTGAGATTCAATGACTGCTCCTAATTTGCAATCATCTGCAAATTTAAGGAGTGGTCCAAGGACTGATCCCTGAGGGACTCCACTTGTGACTGGCCTCTTTGTAGAGGTGGACTTCCAAACTTTAACTTCCTGGGTCCTGTCTGTGAGCCATTTGGCTCTCCACTGGATGGCATACGGGTTTGTACCTAACCTCTTGAGTTTGTCAACAATGTCAGAGTGGAGTATTGTGTCAAATGCCTTGGCCAGGTCAAGGTAGGCAGTGTGAATGATTTTTCCCTCATCCATTGCTTTGGTAACCTTCTCAAAGAAGTCCACAAGGTTGAGTAGGCATGACCTTGATGAAACTAAACTGGGTTGAGTCCAGTGTCTGGAGGTTTACTATATCTCTGTTGATCATCTCCATGATAATTCTTTCCATGGCTTTACATATAAGACTAGTGAGACGTATACATCTGTAGTTTCCAGGGTCTGTAGATGACCCACCTTTGTGCAGAGAGATGACTGTTGTCTTTCACCATTCATGAGGCATGAAGCCTGTTTGGAGGCTACAGTTAAATAGTAATTCCAAAGGCCCCAATAGGTCATGTTTCATGATATTTAGAAGGCATCCTGGGATATTGTTTGGGTCCATTGATGCATTGTTCTTGGTGTTAGAGAGAGCATTAAGGACCTGTTCCCTTGGGATAGTAAGGGGAGTTACATTTGATGATATTTCCCGAGGGAAGGTTGAGGTGGTGAGAGAAGTAAAGTTGGAGCTGAATTTATCAGCCAGGAGGTTTGCTATATCAGTAAAAGTGGCTCCATTTACAATAAGCTCTGCACAAAATTGTGTCTTGTCTTTGAGGTTGCAGACATAGCTAAAGAATGCTTTGTGTTTGTCCTTGGCCTGGGAGGCCAAATTTACCTCTGATTTGGTTTTGATAGACTTTATTTGTCCTCTGATTTGTCTGTTTAGTTTGATGAGAGTGCATTAATCCTTCTGGGTGCTGCACCTCATAATTTTTGCCATGATTTTCTTCCTCCTGTTATACATCCGATTGATTTTGTGATTGCACACTCTACCAATTTTGCCAAGACTATAAGGTAGATTTACTGCCATCAGTCAGTTGCTATACTCTGTTTGAGCTGTGCAGAAGTTACTATATTTTACCAGCTAGCATTTTTCCTTCTATAGTTGCTATAAGGCTCTCAAAAAGGTATCCAATTATACTAAATGAAATTAATATCAATACAAATGTTAATGTTGGCCAAACAGCAAGGCTTTCAGGAGTGGCCAAAGTTATCACAAAATAAATGTATGCAAATACTCTCAAAATATTTTCTAAAAAGGGCCAGCCACAATGAAAAGTTTAAATATATTTAATAATAAATAATAAAAGAACATGAAAATATGAAATATCTATTTACAGTAAACACCAGAGTTTCAATCACAGGAAATATTAGAAATAACACAGCTGGAAAGATTCACACAGTTACAGAAAAACAATAATTAACTATTCTCACTATATTTTCCTGACTGATCTAGAGATGTCAAAGAGGAAAGAGAGTATACCACAGCTAATAATTACTTTAATTCAGGCATGATACACAGTAATAACAAATGTGAAAAGGCAAGCACTTTCACAGTCTATCTACTCGCTGCTTCTTCAGACCTGTTCTTACTGTGTATTGTGCCTGGATTAAAGTGATTCTCAGCCGTAGTATATTGTCATCTTTGAATTGTCTGTATTGGTTTTTGTCAGAGAGTATTTCACCAGCTTTTGGACTTTTTATTGTTTTTGATCTAGAGAATTACTGTTCCTACTTACTTAATAGAGCAAGGCAAGATGAAGTGGGTGAGGGATCCTTCTTTGTCTGGTTACAAAAAACAAACTGCCTAGTCTGACTTCTCAATATAATATCTAAATATTATTTCTGGGATAGCTTACAGGATGACATCACATCTGGTCATCTGACTTCTGGTTCCCACACTATCCCCTTTGGCTAGAAGCTGCCAGGATTCAGCACCTATGTGTCAATAATACACACATACAGAGCTTTGCTAAGATTTGCTGTTTGTCCTGGAAGTCATAAAACAATTTTAACCCTTCTACTTCTCCTACAGAGCCAGGCTTCTCACTGACATTTCTTCTCTGGCTACAATCAGAACTGTAAAATATAATCTTGGCCTAATTTAATTTCAGCTGTTTTCCAAAGTTAGATGGGACTGAGTTTAACCTCTTCTCTTCCAGTACCCTCTATTAAAACATACACATTTAATTCAATTACAATACAGTCAGGACCCGCTGTCAGTACATTTTTAACACAAGCAACTTTACAAATACATTTTCAACACAAACATCTGTACAAATCAGTTTGATGTACAAATGACATATAATTCTTTACAAAATTCCAGCTAGCTGTGCTGGCATGTGTTACACATTCACTGCCCTACTTCTCCTGGCATGGCTGGCAATAACTCAGATCATCACAAGGTATAACACAGAAATTAAATATTTTGCACTCAAAGAAATATGTATTCTGAGAGTTATAAATACAGAAAGGCAGAAGAGCAGCAGCATGACAGTATAGATGCATTTTACAAATAAATAAATATTATATAGAACAAAGAAAGTACAGTTGTGTATGAGCTTACCATAACAGTAGGTGTCTACTGATCACTGTTGCGGTATTCCAAATTTGATGGGCTATCCTGCCAAGGTAACTTGACACCTGACTGGGGTACTAAAGCCAAAGTCTTCAGAACACTCTGTAAGTCTGACATATGACCTCAGCCCTTGGGTGTAGGGGTCCATATATGGACATATAAGTGTAAGATCCTGAAAATATCTAGCACTAAGAGACCCTGGAAGGTCCTGAGGTCTATAAATGAGGAGTAGTCTAGCTAAGACATAAGGCAAAGAAGGCAAAGAACTGATCCCCCCAGTCCACAAGGTGAAGAAAGCCAGAAAGGAAAGGATGACTACATTAAAAAAGGGGGTAGGAGAGTAGGAAGCAATGCAGCAGCAGTGATCAGTAGGATATCTACTGTTATGGTTAAGTTCTTAAACAAGTGCACAATATGCTTCCATGGATCACTGTTGCAGTACTCCAAAACTGATGGATGATTCACCAAGGCTGGGGATGGATGGAGTAGAAACAGGTGAACTGCCTACCAGTCCTTGGAATACAGATCTAGCAAAAGAGGTTATAGAGCTTGAAAATGCATCCACTCTTTAATGTCTAGTAAAAATGTGAACTGATGACCAGCCACCTCAAGAATGGATCTGGAGCCAGTACCTTTGAAGAAGGCTCCAGATGATGTGATTGCTGTGATGTAATGAGTGAAAGCAAGGATTTGACATATGATGAGTAACAAAAGGAGATAGATTTGAAGATCCAGTTGGATACCATTTGTTTGGAGATAGGGTTATCCCGCTTACATTCCTGAAAAGAGACAAACATCTGGTCTATTTCCCTAAGCATTTTTGTCTGTATTCTGTGGTAGGACAGAAAGTTAGAAAATGGATAGTCTGGCCGAGAGACAGTTCAGTAACTACCTTTGCCTTTTTTATGCCAAAGGTAGTTAGAAAATGGATGGTCTGGTTAAGAGACAGTTCAGTAACTACCTTTGGCATAAAAAAGGCCTTAATGAGACCCTATCCTTGTGAAAGATAAAGAATGGGGAATGGCCAAAGGGCTTGAAGCTCTGAAACTCTACTGCAGAGTTAAGAACAATCAGTAAGATCATTTTCCAGGTACATAACTTCAAGGGGATGATGGCTGCTGATTCAAAAGGAGGCAGAGTAAGTTTTTCCAGAACAATGTTCAGGCCCAGTGTAGGCAGTACAGCCCTCATATGAGGTGTAGGTGTAGGATTCCTCTTAAGACATTATGACTTCAGTCCTGGAAAGTAAAGGATACTCTAAAGTATGTAGACAGAAATAACAGATTTGTGTACTTTGATAAAGAAGTAGGCTAGTCCATTTTAAGTAACTCACAAAAGTAAGAGAGTAAGAGGAATCCCTGCTTGAAAGTGGTCCTTATTCCTTTTGAGACACCAGATAGAAAATATCTTCCACTTGGAGATTTTGAATTTTCTAGTAGTAGTATTTCTAATCTCCTGGAGCACCTGTTGCACATCCTATGAAAATTGGTGTCTGAAAGGTATTAAGATTCTGTCACCCAACAAGTCAGGTTGAGAGCCTGAAGGTTGGAATGTAAAAGGGTTCCCTTTTTCTGTGTAAGTCTACTTTGTTGGGTAAATTGTTGGGATGACCCCTTGCTAGGTGGAGAAGAAGGGGGAACCAATGCTATCTGAACCAGAGGGAGTCACTAGCAAGACTTAAGGTGAAATTACATACCTAACACACTAGTAATAGGTGACTCTATAGTCAGGCACACTGACATCCCACTCACTAGGCTGGACAAGCAGAAGGTTACTGTTAGCTGCCTGTCAGTAGCCAGAATCCGCCACATAACACAAGCACTCAGGTCACTCCAGAACAAGTACAAATATCACTCTGTCATTGTTCATGTTGGTGTGAATGACCTGAGATGTACCTCCCTGGACTTCATGAAAAGAGACATGGAAGAGCTCCCTGATCATGTAGCCCAGGCTGGTATGACCCTGACCCTGAGTAGCATCCTGCCCGCACCAAGAATGATACCTCAGTATAAAGAAAAATTGATCAATTTCAACAATTGGCTAAGCTTCTGGTGTCATTCAAAGGAGATCCAGTGTCTGTCAGCCTGGGACAACATGCTCGACAACCGCGTTGCTTCACAAGAGACGGCTTGCACCTGTCACCCCTAGGCTTTTGAATACTGGCCAAGGCTCTTGCTGCTCCCATATGCCTTTTTTAGGCAAGGCTCAAAAGTCAAACCCACCTCCGTAAATAGCACAATTAACAAAAAACTGAGGGTTATGCTACTCAAAACCAGGAGTTTAAATCTCAAAATGCACGTGCTCGAAGCACTCCTCAGTATGGAGAACATCAACATCTGTGCAGTAACTGAAACCTGGTTCAAGACTCCAGAGAGCACCCCAGCACTACCAGGCTACAACTCATACCACACGTTTCGGCCACAGAACACGGACGGAAACACAAAAGGAGGGGGTGTATCCATATTCATCAAGGATACCTACACCTCCAGGTTAGTGGTGCAGCATGATACCTCTGAGATCATCCATGTGCAACTGACATCAGGCAAATCTGCAGTGCAAATTGTGGCCTGCTACAGATCACCCTCCATGACCAAGGACCACCACTCCACGTTTTTGGAGACACTGGAAAACATGAAGGTCCTACCAAACATCCTGATATTGGGTGATTTCAATTACCATACCATTAACTGGGAAAACTACTCGAGTACAAATTCCCAGGCCCAGCACTTCCTGGAATTCATCAACTCACCAATGCCCTGGATCAGCTGGTAAACTCCCCTACCAGAGATGAAAACATATTGGACCTGGTCATCACCAATATGGGCAACAGGTGTTCCACACCGGAGGTCAGCCCATCACTGGTTAGATCAGACCATAAACTAATCACTGTGGATGTCCACACCCCACCACCACCCCCAACTAAGGAAACCACAGTAAAAAACGTTTCTAAAGCAAACTTCACCTTACTTAAGACAGAGGTGATAAGTTTCACAGCCCCCACGCTAAAGGATAATGCTGCCCAAGATGCAGAAACCTTTACAAATACACTCTATGAGCACCTACAAGGATGCATGGATTGTGCCACCCCTAGCAGAACCAAGACTCACTCCTCTAAGAGAAGGAAACCAGTTTGGTGGACCCCTGCAATAAACAAGCTATACAATAAAAGGAGGAAACTAGTTCAGAAAAAAAGCAAATCCCAAGAAGGAAAGACATCCCTGATCAGTATCAGTAAGAAACTGAGGTCCCTCATGAAATCATCCAAGGCTAAGTTCGAAAGATAAATAGCCAAGGATTCAAAAGATAACCACAAAGCCTTCTTTAGCTATGTTAAGAAGAAGTGGCAACTCGCAGATATCCACTGTAGTGCAAAATAGCACAAAATATACTGAACCTACTGATATTGCCAACATCCTGGCAGATAGATTCAGTGCAAACTTCACCCCACTCTCACCTCCAAAAGGGCCCACAACAATACTGGAAAAGTGTAGTGTCCCAAAAATCACAGACGCTCAGGTGAAAACAGCCCTTTCAAAAGCCAAAAACAGTGTCAGTGGGACCAGATGGTGTCCCAGGCTGCGTCTTGCACGAACTACAGAACGAACCAAACTAACCCCCCACCTAAACATGCTGTTCAACCTCAGCCTCTCCACAGGCTATGTGCCCATAGAATGGCACACAGCAACAGTTATTCCTCTCCACAAAGGAGGGGCCACAACTGACCCTAGTAAGTATAGCCCCATAAGCCTGACTAGCCTGGTCTGCAAGGCTATGGAGCGCATCATCATGGAACTCATTAACAAAGACATTGGGAACTTCCAAACACTTGACCCGACCCAGTTCAGCTTTGTTAAGGGCTGATCATGCCTACTAAACCTGGTTGACTTCTTCAAGACAGTCACCAAGGCCATAGACAAGGGAAAGGTGGTTCACACAGCCTACCTTGCCCTCACCAAGGCTTTCGACATCATTCCCCACTCGGGTATTACAGAAAAACTCACCAGCTTGAACATAAATCCCTACGTCATGAGATGGGTTGCCAACTGGCTTACAGACAGAACTCACACGGTAAGAATAGCGAGCCCCAGGTCCAACTCTAAACCAGTCACAAGTGGTGTCCCGCAAGGCTACTGTTCAGCATATACTTCTCAGAAGTACAGACAAACACAGGAGGACTATGGCTAACCAAGTTCACCGATGACTGCAAACTCGGAGCCATAATTGACTCTCCGGCTGACATGGACATCCTCCAAAAGGGCCTTACTGAGATGAACACCTGGTGTCAAAGTCATGGCCTCAAGCTAAATGCCAAAAAAATGCATAGTCATCCCATTTGGGAAAACAAAACACCCATGAATTACCACATAGGTGGCAGTCCCCTTAATACAGAAGAGGTAATAAGAGATCTGGGGACCTAGGTAGATAGTAATCTCTCCTTTGACAATAATATTGCCAAAGTAGTTAGGATATTCTTCTATGTGGCCCATCTAATTACTAAAAGGTTCGCATCTAGAAATAAAGAGGTTATAGTGCCCCTCTACTCGTCACTCATTAGACCCATCATAGAGTACAATGCCCCATTTGGGATGTACCTCACAAGACACTTCCAACAGCTGGAAAGACCACAAAAGTACCTCATCAAGAGGATTACTGGTCTCAAATATATGTCCTATGCAGCCCGACTGAAAAAACTCCGGCTATACTCAGTGGCATATCGCTTACTCAGAGGTGATCTCTGCCTGACTTACAAAGCTATGTCCAACTCAGAATTGATGGACACATGCTCTAGTGAGCTAAACTTTGCCACAACAATAAATAGAACATGCTGGAGGGATAGATTCCTGTCACAGAGACTCCCCATGCTTTGGAACATAATTCCAAATTACATCAGGCAGAGCCCCTCACTAACACTCTTCAAGAGAAACCTTGACGAGTGGGTGGGTAACAGAAAATACACCCCTGAGATCACTTCATTGGCTCTGCTTGACAGAGGATTAGTTAATTAATGAATGGGACAGTGAAAGAAGACACTTGTGGACTATATCCAGGATGACCTCTCTGTTCAAGATCCATTAGTGGTTGTCTTCCATGGATCTGCTGACTGAGTCCATCAGAACATTGTCTTGTGATGGAATATAAACAGTTTGCTGGGACAGATTTACTATTATTGCATGGACCCATGCCATTAGAGCTAGTCTGCAAAAATGGCAGGACTTGCCCCTCCCACCCCCTTGTTGGTGTACCATGTGATTGTAGTGCTGTTTTGGTAAGGAGTCTGCTACCACAATCACATTTCTCCCTCTTAGCTGACATTAACAAATCGTTTCCATCAAAAGTATGAAAAAGATGGTTCCCCATGGGTACTAAGTCTAGGCAATGACAGCAACAATGACAATGTGGTAGATAGACTGATGGGGACAAAGATCCTGCATTTGGACTGGTGGCAAGATAGTCTGAGGCTATTATACTTATATACCCCTATGCCCATGGGCTGAAATCATATGTTGGATGTATGGAGCATCCAAAAGTCTTTGGTATGCCAGCCAGACATCAGGTTACCTCAGCAGGATAGCTCATCAGTTTTGGAATACTGCAACAGTGATCCAAGGTAGGTCATCTTTAATTTTGCATTTGTTAATTAATAGACCATTACAAGTCATAGTTTGTCAATAGCACTTTTAAAACAGATTGAAAAAACTCATATGTCAAGGAGGTATAAATAAACTGGAGAATAATTGATCATTTTGATCTAGGCAAGTTCTGAAAAGCCTCACTGGGCATGGTTCCAATGTTCATTTGGTCAGACATATTGCTGAATTATGAGCTCATTATATTCCATATATTTAAACTCAGCTCAGCATAAGTGTGGATCATCCACCCTAGTCAAGCCAAAATATCCTATAGCTGAATCCTGGGGAAAAGATAGCCTAATCAAGGATATCTTGTCTGCAAATAGTAGTGCAGCATCCTTATGTTCAACAGAGGAAATAATTGTATAGGTTATCAAAAAGGTCAGGCTGCACAGCTTGTCAACAACCAAGGAGAGTGCAGCTGGATGATTTAATGTAACAGACATTTTATTAGGCACAACAAGGCCTTTTTAAGAGGGTCCCAAGTGGTACTGTGAATAATACTCATCCAGAGCAAGTATGCCCTCGAGAAGGTGAGACTTACACCATCTTCAGTCCACCCTTTCCCCTTTTCCATTTGTCTAAGTTCATGATATAATATGGTTGTGGTTAAATTCTAGCCCTTGGACATACACTCACCTAACCCAAAGCAGCAGTAATGGCATCACTGTATGCTGACACCAATGTATTAGAATCATCAGCAAGGAACTTTCCCCTCCAGGAGTTGGTCTTGAACTGATCAAAGAACATCTACATTTATAGCTACTAAATCCTTACATTTGACCACCTCCAAAGCAAGACACCAGCCTGAGGGAAAGCCAAGCCTAAAGTGAACAAAGTAACCAGAAAAGAGGCTCCACAACAAAGTCTCTGCTTTTCAGACCAAGTCCAATGAATGTTGAAACTTAGACAAAGGTACAGAACGTAAAATTCACATTGTTTAGTGAAACCAGTAACACAGCCACACTGCAAAATTCCATACCATTTAATGAAAAATAGAAGTATTAAATAAACTAAAATAACTAGCATAACAGACAGTGTAAAATATCTGACACTTTGGGCATCGCTAATTCTGATGTCACCAAGGCCAAAGCAACCAACTGAACTATTTGTCTATGTTGATATTACAGAAGCTAATAAAGCCATACAAAGGGGCACATACATTACACCTACAGTAGACAACATCACAATAGGGCTGAATGCAGTTCAAATCTTTAGTAAGCTTGAACTAAGGTCAGGGTACCATCAATCAGAGCTACATCCAGAAAAGTAAAGCACCATCATGTTTGTGACACACACGAGTTTAAAAATTATGTAAAAATTTAATATTTTAGGGAGGTCAGTTGCATGAATTTCAGGATGTCACAGAAACAGGCCACTCTTAAACTTAAGATAATCATACTTCGGTCATAGCAGTCACTTAATCCATTAAAAAAACACACACATATTAGAAAGCAACCAGTACAAGTACATGATGCAGAAACTCACGTCCTTATATCATGGAATAAAATATGTGAGCATTTGGGGTGGAGATGGGAAAATGCACAATTTTGCAAATACTGTGAAACTGGCAGATCAAAGTGATCTTTAAACAAATTATGAATAACTCTAAAAACTGGAGATAAGACTGCCTTTATAACTTTGTTATTGTAAAGCATAATTAATTTTATTACAAACCTTTTGTATGCCCTTTTCAATTTAAGGATAAAATCAACGTCATGAAAAGACTGAATAGGTGAATGATGAGCAAATGAGTAATATCTTTCTGTTTTAACCACAGCTTCCAGGCTGTCTACTCTTGGGACAGATGAAGGACAAAGAAGTCAGGTGGACAGCTTTGATGTTTCTGTAAACGTTTAAAAATAAAAATGTGAATTGAATTTTAAAAATCATTTATATGGTTAAATAATTCTCACAAAGCAAAAGACAGCAGGGTCAGACAGCAGGACAAACTGCATGAACTTGTTACAAAATAGCAACTTAAACTTAAAAATGAGATACATACTTTTCCTAAACCTTGCATGGCCCACCATTGCTTGTTATGTTTCATGTCAAAAAGGCTGTTTTTTTTAAGCCGTATGTTAAAATTACGCCTCATCTTGCATTGTACTAACCGATCTTAAGTAGTAGTCTGTTTTTAGAAACAGGTTAGACATTTGTGAAACCTAACTGTTTAAAGATTTCAAAGTCCACCATTATCTTGAATTTCTTTTACAGTGTTTCCACAAAGTCCACTTATGAATCAATATGCAATTAAAATGAGTTTTATGATTGTTCTAACTAGGTAGCCAATGCATTTAACTTTTTTACAGATTAAGTGGTTCTGATAGTCTGTATCTCAGATAAGAAAACCACTTCCTTTTCTGGGGTTATAATGTAAAAGCCTTTAGAGGAACATTATTTCAAAAACATGATTTTAACAGAACCATACACGACAGTGTCATGCAAACGACTTGCTTTCAGTCTGTTATTGGAATTACAGCTTAATATGCTGTTAAATCTTAGGGTCTGGTGTATAAAAGCTTTACCTATGAGAGATGTTCTACCTGGTATAAAGAACAAAAACAGAAGTTCGTAGAGATGATGTCTCTGTTAAATGCAGTGTACATTGCATGAGCATCTTCCCAAAGCCGGTCAGTTAAAGGAAATGCAAAATTGTATCACAGTTTTGTAAAGGTTGTATAAAAATATAAGATAATTTGCAACAGTATTTATCTTAGTCCACTTAAAGAAACTTGTCAGGGCGCTAGGGACAGATTCTGGTCTTGTTACAATAAATTCACTGTTAATATTAAGATGGGATGTTGATTCATTAACACTTATGTGGTGTTGGGTGTCACACCTCTAGCAGGCTAAAAACATCATCGCACTCCAAAGCATTTTCTGAAAAATCAACTTAAAAAGCTTAAGATAAACAAATGTAAATATTTTATGAACAATAAATGCAATTAAGAATCTACAAATAGCAATGTTATCAGTAAGAAGTATTCTTTAAAGTGATAATAGTTACTGCATTCATATTTTTTTCTATAAATACTATAATATATTATAATGCACACAGACCCAGAATTATATCTTTGCTAAACTCTCACAAATAAATTGTCATACCTTGGAAACTATACAACCTAGACATATATTTAACCAGACATACGCTTTCACATAACATAAACAAATTCCTCTTCCAGTGCATGTTTACTGAGATATTTACAGAAATATGAAACCATATACTTGATTGCATAATCAGCAATATAAATAACAATTAATATCTCTGAAGATGTGCAACTTACAGTGCAAATATCAAAGCAGTTGTCTTCACCAACAGGTTTGTCCTGATGCCATGCAATAGTTTATAACTCACTTGTTTTTTGAAATATGAAGTATATCTGGCAATATTACTTATTTTCATATTTGCTAACAATCAGCTTGCATTATTTCCAGTATAGTGTGATATAAATGGGCACTGACAATAAATTTTCCTGTCTCCCACCATGGCATTTCACACCATACCCCTCAATAACATGTAGGTCTCAGTTTTTAAAATGTGAGCATAAATATGAAAATATGAATAAGTGGCAAAGAGTGATTCATTTCACTACTGCAAGACATCCTTGATTAAATATCATAGTGTCATTTTGTTAATTACTCCTTGTCGTTTTAATACTGACTATTATTAGCTTGTAAGTCACTTATTTAAAGAAGCCAGACCTTAAAAAGGTCTGGTCACCATAAAGACTTATAGGTGTTAATTGGAAGTATACAAAAAGGCACTATAGAATTGAATGAGAACATTCACACCCAATAATAGACTTCACATTAATCACAGCAGTCTTGAGTCTTTGGCCTAATTTTCCAGACCTCTTTCTCTCTGTTCTGTTTTATTACAGTGCCTTCCACTGCACTGCTGCTGACAGTAACTTTAAACTCTTGCATTCTTGCACCTTAGTGAACTCACACACGTGTGCAGACAGACAGACAGGCAGGCAGGCAAACAGGCACACACATTAATTTCTAGGGAATGCTGGAACTGCGGTGGTGGTGCTGCGGTAGCGTTGTCGCCTCACAGTAAGACGTTGTCCTGTTCGATTCTCAGGTAAAGCGTCTTCTGTGTGGAGACATGCATGAATGGGTGTACCTTCGTTGAAGGTTGTGCATCAGTGCTGGCAACTCGGCATGTAAAAATCTACTGCCAATCATTAGCGGACCGGAGTTCCGCTGTGGCGACCCCTAACCGGGAAAAGCTGAAAGACACAACAACAACAACAGCTGGTAATATTTACCGAAAAGAATCTTCTGTCCTGGCCCAAGGTATAGATTGCCACTAATTCAGGTTATCTGTTTGCAGACCTTCCCTATTACTAGACACTTGATAATAATCCAACTAATTATAAAGACAAATGGTAAAATATATCACAGCAACCTGATCAGTTCAAGACAGATGTCAGTAGCTTGTCTCCATTCAGCAGTAAATAACCTCTTATCAATTAACAAACACGTATACAGACAACTAGCAACAAGCTCTTTTAAAAGTAAATACATAAAACTACTTTACTTAAAGAATGAGCTAAATAGCATATTTAGTTAAATATACAGAGAAACATGAGCTTGCATACAGAAAGAGAAAAAATAATCCCTTTCAACAAACAAATATTGTACAAGAAAGAAAAAAAAATTGCCTACAGCTAGTCTTTTTCCTAGCTACTTCTTTACTAAAAGGATTCTGAGCCCTAAGCTGTTTGTCTTTCTGCTTTTTCCCAGTTAGGGGTCCCCACAGCGGAACTCCGGTCTGCTAATGATTGGCAATAGATTTATTTTTTTTTTTTTACGAGGTGCCAGCTCGACGCCGCTGTACCACCATGGAAATTCTGAGCCCTAAGCTAAACTGGCTTAATTTCCAAAAATCACAGGCATAGACACATGCAGAAACATCTCGCAGGTCTGTGTATCACGTGCTTTCTCTTCCAGCTGCTCATTCATCATCTGTTTGGTTTATATGTTCATGTTACAGGAACCACAGATAAAATTAAAGCAGAGCTTATTTTGCTGATCTTGATTATTTATCTTTTAATTGCTCTCTTAAAGCTTTTAGTTACAAACTGTCTGTATTTTTTATACATTTCATTGAAAAGGTCACAAGTTCACACATCTTTTCAGATCAATAAAAAAAAAACTTATTTCTGATTATATCTCATACTTTTATTTGCAGGGTTTATAAGGTTTTAGAGCAACTCATATACTTGGTCCATGCTAACTCATAAAACAGTGCAGATTTATTCCCAGACATCACAGGCCTTTCCAATGTTTTATTTAACTTCATATATGTGCTGTTTTGTATAGAAGGTTGTGTTTGCCTCAGCTAGGGTGCATTTTTTGATTGAATAGTTATGTACTAAAGGTGCTTAACACAGAGGGATGGAGCCCTGACTAAAACCCAAAAGACCCACATTTGACTAGCAGATTGGGCATTATAGGATCTGGGTAAGAGGGGTGGGAAGGAGTGGTTTTCTACTGGCTCACCCGTTCTGAGAGGGAGGGAGAAGATTCTGCCCATGATCTCACATGTATCCAACGATTAACACAATCCCAAAATCACAAAGGCAGATTGTAGTTAGCATCGGTGTGGTGGGGGGCAGAGCTAATTGACACTGTGTGGAGTAACATGCATGACATCAATAGTTCTACACAGTTAGGTCATACAGAAAATCCCTTGGTATGCAGGGCAGCATGTGTGACACTGGTGGCTGCTCATCTCCAATCCAACTCCCCATTCCAACCCACAACTGATGCGGTTACAGCCGTACCCCTCAACTGCTTAGGGTTCAGTAGAATGGTTTAAATTTAGCCTACTAAAGCTCACCTTTTCCTCCACCCATATTTGGCTATGGATGGCTCCGATTTCTTCTCTGTCATTGGCTCAATAAATACAGCCAATGAGAGAAGGAATTCCTGGAGTTTGTCTGATCAAAACAGACCAATAGCAGATACAGCCACTTGGAATTAACATCAGCCAAGTCTGTAGCAATCAGACTTTTCTTGGGTCTGAACCAAAGGAATACTCTGACCCATACATCCTAACTTGTTTGCTCAAGAACTCTTGTCAAAGGCAAATATAATGGGTGAAAAAGGCAACAAATGAGAGAGAGATTTTTAAATACTGCACTAATTCACTTAAAAAGTTAATAGAACAACAGGATTTATATTAGTATGCTTTTTCTGTGCAATAAGGAGTATTGACATGTTAATGACTAGCATTATTGACTGACTGTAGTCATACCTCTCAACCTGGAAAAAATCTGGACAAGGCCCATGAAAAATTGGTACAAATCTGTACACTTATTAGCATAAACTTTGCATACATAATTATGTAACCCTACCCACTCCAGTGGAATTGTGGGATACCAGCTTTCAAATGCAAACTGAAGAACAGACCACCAAAATATGTCTCTAATGTGCTGATACTTCCATTATGGCCCCTGCTGTCCTACTTAAATGTTAGCACTTACTGCTTTCTCCTGTATTCCATTCATCATTCCCTGCATTGTGGTTCTTGTTCTGGATATTCCACATTGTTTTCATAGGGATGAATCCTCTTTGTCATGGCAGTATCTTTTATTCATTTCTAGTTTGTGTGTTGTGGTTGACAGTTATTCTCCAGTGATTTCATTTTATTTTTACTTCTCTTAAAGTCACTGACAGTAATTACAGTTCTTGATTCCAACAGTACAGATTTTACAGATACTCTATTACTTTGTTTAGGTTGACTTGATCTTTCTCTACTAGAATAATAACCCACTGATTTTATATCTATGTGTCAGTGCAGAACGTTTCAAAGTTTCTATCTACTTCACAATTACATAAAATATGGGACTCCTTTGATCCCTAAGTCTCCTTGCTATAATATTTAGGCATTTAGGTACAAGTATTTTTTTACATTATCAGAATTTTTAAATACCTTTTTCTTTCATAAAGACAATAAAGAAGCAAAGAGATCATGGCCTACAAGTACACACACACACACACACACACACACACACACTCACACACACACACACACACACACACACACACACACACACACACACACACACACACACACACACATTTCTCATAATTACCTGTGCAGCTGCCCATTCTAGCCTCGCTCCATTCTCAGAAACCATTCGCTTGGTGGCTTGTTCCATTCACGGCTGGCTAAGGAGTTCCATTCCCACATAAATCTGCAGCTGTCCATTCTAGCATTCTTGGAAACCATTCCACTCGCGGCTAGCTGGAAATTAATGCACGCTATTGTTTGAGCTGGCTGAACTCAATTCTGACAGGCTGGGAGGTCATTTCACAGAGCAATGACGTCAGCTCAAAAAGCTGTGGGAAAAAATTCAAAACAAACAGCTGGGAAATTCAGAAATTAAGGGGTGCCACTCGGGAATCATGGCACCCCATTATTTAGACCCCAGAACTTGGTAAAAACTGAGTAATTCGGTATGGTTGGGAGGTATGACTGTAGTCCTTAGTAATTTACCAGAAAGTTAAAATATTATGTGCAGCGCAGGGCAAAAATATGAATCTGAGAGGCAGTGGCATTGTTACCTTTTCAAGAAAAATTAGTTCCAAATAATAAAAGATTGGTGGTGGGTCCTTTCTGGCCTGTTAGAATGGTGTCTGGCTGTATTGTGGTCTGCACTAGAGGTTTGGCTTTCCCTGGTTTTCAGTTTTTTCTTTCTGGTGATTGAGTTAAATATTTGAAGTTTTCTTCTTGTGATGTGTTTGTGTTTGTGTTTGTGTGTGTGTGTGTGTGTGTGTGTGTGTGTGTGTGTGTGTGTGTGTGTGTGTGTATACAAATGCAACTCTGGCTTTTTTACATTGTAATGCATTATAGTATTGATATAAATACATAAAACTAAATACATTGCAATATGCATCTTGTTCATAGTATTTACAGTTCACATGAAATTTATATTTGTCTGAATCATGTTTTTTAAATTTGTTTTTTTGATGAAAATGTTCAGGAATCTAAATATGCTAGAAATATGGTTTACAGTTGTTATGCATGAATTACTTAAGGGATATAAAAACATCAAAGCTTACCATCTAACAGGGTTTTAATTTTGTATCATTAGTAGCGTGCAGTAGTATCCTAGACTGGATCTTAGTCTCTCACCCCCATTACTTCTCTGACAGTGGTACCCTTCCTGATTCCCTCAGCGACCACCTCCCCACTTTCACCCACCATCTTCTTTCCCCCCTACAACTATCCCATAACTATATCTCTATTCACAGTCTAAAGAACTTTAATCCTATTACCTTTTCAAACTCCCTACAATCAATGGACTGGAGCCCTCTAAAAACTCTGCCCCTGGAAACAGCTGTTACCTGTTTCGATACAACTTTCCTGAATGTCTTAAACAGTTATGCACCAATAAAATCTAAAAGAATAAAAAGCAAAACTGCACCTTGGCTTACTAAAAATACTCTAGTTACCATGCGCCTTAGAGATAAAGACTGGTTGCATTACCAGAAAAATAAGACTCCCTCCACCCTTAATGAATATAGAACCCTTCGCAACAAGGTCAAAAAGCTTATTACAATAGACCGACAAAATTATTTTTCCCTTCTTCAAAATAACAATGAAACAACTCCACAAAAATTCTGGAAAGGCATCTCTACCCTACTTAATCCCGGTAATAAAGATACCCACAGACCAGACCCTAATGCACCTGCCATAGACCTGGCCACTCAGTTTAACTCTTTTTTCGACTCACTTACTAAACTGACCTCATCTTTCTCTAACAACACTACAGCCTCTACTTCTATTTTTCCCCCCATGTCAACCCCTTTAACCTCACCCTCAAACTCCCCCTCCTCTCAATCCCCTCCATTCTCTATAAAACCCATACCTACATCTACCGTAAAAAAACTCCTTCAGAAACTAAAACCATGCTTACCTGCCCCCAACAGCATTCCCTCATACGTCCTCAACATATCATCTGAAGCCATTGCCTTCCCCATCAGTATTTTAATAAATCGCTCTATGCAAGAAGCCTATGTACCCCAACTTTGGAAAAAGGCTTTCACCATACCCCTTGCACAAAGGAGCCAATAATAATAGCATCATAAACTTCTGCCCCATTGCCATCCTGTCTCCCATCTCTAAACTCCTGGAAAAATGTATCCATCTCCAACTCCTTCCCTATCTTATTGACAATCACTTACAAATTCCCACACAACATGGATTCAGACCCAATCACAGTACTATGACTGCCCTTCTTTCCTTTCTAGAAATAGTGAACAAAGCCCAGGACTCTGGCTGTATTGTATCTACTCTCCTTCTTGATCTCTCTAAAGCTTTCAATACCATCTCTCATAACCTTCTTCTTGCAAAACTTTCTAATCTAAATCTATTCCTCTCCTCTCTCAACTGGTTCACTAGTTACCTCTCCAATAGGCAACAATCAGTCAAATGGAAAAATGCCCCCTCATCATTCCACCTCCACAGGTGTACACCAAGGTTCCATACTTGGCCCCCTCCTCTTTAATATTTTCATAAATGACTTCCACCATTCAATCCCCAATACTAATCTTATCCAATATGCTGATGACTCAACCATAATCTGCTCTGCCACTTCCATCCCTACGCTCCTGAAACTAACTCAAGATGCATTCTCTACCACTGAAAAATGGATGATAGATAATCACCTAGCTCTCAATGCCTCAAAAACTGAACTAATGGTATTTACTCCCTCAAAAACCACGGTATTAGGCAGAAATGTATTCTCTATCACCAGCCAGGACAATACATCTCTCAAACTGGTATCCAAGGCCAAACTATTAGGTATCCATATTGATGACCAGCTCAAATTCAATTCCCACCTAGAAACTAACATAAAAAAAAAACACCAGAAACTAGGCATGCTCTACCGCCACAATCGCTACCTTACCTCCTCTACTAAGCTCACTCTCTCTACCACATTTCTTATCCCTTCTCTTCTTTATGGTGCCCCACTCCTATCTAACTTACAATCCTCTCTCAAGACGAAGCTCTCTTCTTGCTACAATAAAATTGCCAAATTTGCCACTGGCCACAAGTATTCTTCGCATCACTGTGCATCCCTTCATGAACTTAGCTGGTTAGAACTCCCCAACTATCTCTGCCTTACCCAGCTTCGTCATGTACACGGACTCATTTTCCAAGCCTCCGTCTGTCCCTCCCTCCCCCTCTACCTTCAAAATGCACCTCCCAGAAAGACTCTTAAGATCTAACAACCAGAACCTAACAGAACTGTATAAACACATCCGTCCCCCAGGCAAAAATCTATTATCCTTCGCACTTGCTCGTCTTTGAAACTCCCTACCACCAACCATCCGCACCACAGCAAATCCCTCTACCTTTAAAAAATTACTTCACTCCCATCTAACATCTTAGTGGGAATGCTCATGCTACTACCCTACATAATCACATTCTCCTCTCTACATGTATCACAACATCTTACTGGAGTCTCCTACTTCACGCTTTGGCCTAGTAGGTACTAATTCCTTTTTCTGCATAATGTCTTTTGTGAAATTATATCTATAAATTTATCTTTAAATGTAATTTTCTAATTAAGATGCTTACCTACTGTAACCATAACTTTTCCATTGTAAATATGCAATTTTCAAATGTATAACTAAGTAACTTTGTACCTGTCTTGGAGCTTTTTTCCCCAGGACTCCATTGAAAACAGGTTCTTCTAGGCCCAATGGACTATCCTGGTAAACCAACTGAAAATAAATAAATAAATCATAATTTTGTTTATTAAACGAAAAAGTCAAGGATTTCTTTATCACTAGTGCTTGTAACGATCTCATTGGCTCCCTATTGTAATTGTGACACAAATGGAAAAAAAACGAATTCAGTGAATATTGAAATTTACCGTACTCCTTTTAAAATGTTGTGTCTTGGCTGTTTTGCATTGGCTGAGGTATAGAAATTTACATGCATAACTTGTCACACTGCAGTAAGGATACATTTCTAGGTCATCTGTGTAGTCATGCATATGTTTGAACTACAACAAGGGACCTAAGGTATATATACAATTGTTAAGGTATTCACCTCCCATGCACAAGGTACAAGGTTTGAACCTGACCTCTGATCAATGCCTGTTTGGAGTTTGGATGTTCTCTCTGTGCTTCTATGGGCTTCTTCCCACTTCTGAAAAACATGCTGAGTGTTTCCATCTCAAACTCGCCTATGAACCATGAACCGAAGATCTGAAAATTGACAGGAGAGAAAGTACAGTGAATTACTTAGGGCTTTGTTACCCCCAAGACAAGAAGGGGAGGGAATAGGTCTAGTTGAAGAAGAATTATAACATGGCTAGGCTTATAAAGGCCCTAGGGCCAGTAGCCTAGTAACCTGCTATGAACCTATACATTCTACCCTCCAATGGTATGTCCCCTGGCCCCAGATCGAGAATTTATGCACAAGCAAATTTTGAGTACTACGATTTTAGCCATTCTGCTATATTTTTTTGATCTTCCCCTGCTATGATTTTGAAAGATAGGAGGAGGTATGGTCCCAGCCTCAGGGGGTGGTACCAGGGACATTAAGGTAAAATCAAGCTATAAGAGCAACCCAACAGAGCAGCTGATGGTTAGCTAGAGGGCATGTAGAGGGGCCCAGAAGCCTGTTATGGACCTATGCAAGTTAGCATAGTGTACCATATGCTCATTATCAGGAGACCTGCATTTATACTCCGTCCTGAACAGAGTAGCAACTTTAATGTACCTTGGGCCCCAGATTGTTCTCAGTTAATTGGCACTATCCTACCACACTTGCTTTATAGGATTATGTATAAATGCATATTGTCTTTTGAATTAACTTCTTGATTGTTTTAAAAAAGTATCAACTAACCTGATTGTTTAAATCACATCTATTGTTTTGGACAGATTTGTTTGAGCATTTCTTTTAAATTTGATTACACTTGAACATTTTTCCAGCAAGAAATTAAATACAAGTTATTAACCAATAATTGAATTACAATTTCAGGAAATTTCAACCATAAAAGGGCACTTGAACTTCCGTCATTATATTGTACTAGTGTAGACAGGGGTGAGGCAACAGAAAAGGGGCAACAATTATGAACGTCTGCCAATTTTCATCTTAATATTTATATTTACTGACTTTTTGCCTTATATAATACAACGGCTAGTGGCAATACTCAAAAGGTTCAGCACAATAAACTCTTCAATACAAGCAGCTCTGTACAGCCTTAATTTTAGTAAGTAACAAAAAAGAAAAATGTAAAGAACTAAGTTGTACCTGCAGAGCATATACAGCATCTGCCACTCTGAGTTGTGCTTCATATAATGCAGTGCAAAACAAAAAAATAATGTTTTGGCCATCGCTTTTATTGAAATATTTGGAAATCTTTCACATATCATAATAAAACATTCTAATTCAGTATACTGACGTAGCTTCAGTTGAATAAAATATTTACATCTATATGTAAACAAAGGATGTCAGAGAAAATAGATGAAATGGTCAAAAATATTGTGCTGTGTCAGATATCACTCTCCCAAGAAAATAAGTAAACAACTGTTCCCAAACAGTTGTATCATTGCTGGAGGTCCCCTGTACCCCCCCCCCCCAAACATGGCAACATACTGAAAAAATGTAATATACCTGAGCACTGTCTTTCAGTACTTAAAAATAGCAGAAACTGTTAATACTTTGTATTTATTTTTTATTTAATTTTATACTTGTATATCAACCATTGAGTTACTTCCTTGTCTAGTTGATGTTTTGTTACCATAAAGCTCAGAGCTCAAAAACAATAATCATGCAAGGGGGCATCCGATGCCCATCTGTGGCGTTTGCACAGAATGTGCTCAGGAGCATATATTTTGACTGGTAGGCAGGACCATAGCACATGCCAGTAGCCAGTCTCTTCTTCTTGACACCTTCATCAGTTCTCTTGGCCCTTGTTTTTGTTAGCCATGATGGAAAATAGTCCAGTAATGAAGCTTCTTAATTTGTGAAGGCTAAAACAGGTGCAGAGGTCCAGCTCTGTCGCATTATCAGAGTATGTAGCCAGTTTCATCTGAAATATTAACTTGCATAATCTGTTTCCTTTTACACTTAATATCTTTAAAGATCTTGGAGTTTACAGCCATCAAAATGTTGAACAGATTGGAGAAATTATCCCTGGGTATACATTGTCTTCTCCAACTACTGCCAGTTAAAGCTGAGGGGGAATACCCAGTCTTATGTTCCTGATTTGAAAATACTGCTTCCATTTAAGAGTCATGTGTTCTACCCACTGCGTTTAGTCTTGTGTTAACAAGAAAGTATTATTCTCACAGCTCATAAGGTTACTCCAATGCAGTATGTCCTTCTTGATCCCTGTAGGCCATATAATCATCTTTGATCCCCTCAACACTTTCAGAAGAGGCTTGCCTTATTTCCTTAATGTTTGCTCTGTCATTTCCTAATGGTGTCCACTAGTCCTCCTGGAGACCATACAAGAATTTTACTTTGTTTACTGGGTTTGCTTTTTCATCTTTAAGATAAGAGAACATTGGACCTTTTATCTTGGTGGCAGTATGAGGTGAATCTGATGTAGAAAAACTGAACTACAGTGGCAGTTTTAGAGTACTGTACCAAGTTTGTTATACACAGACCTTCTGAATTATATCATGAGAATTTTCCTGGATACATGGGATTTCTTGCCTTCACAGATGGATGGAGACACCAGTTTTTTGCAATCCAGGGGTGAGTTTGTGCCATCCCGATGTGAAGAGATAGTGAGATAGAAAGTGGAGTTTTTGTAATAAAAACATTGAAGCGGGTGTGATTCTCACCAGTAAGGTCACTTAATCTGCTTCCATTCTTTTATTTTGAGCTCAGATTCTTTGTGTACTGCACTGAGGCTAACCTAAATTATTTTGTCATAGGTCAGATGTATTCTAATTCCCAGACAGGTAAGCGTTTCACTTCATCCTATCCTCCAAGTGTCATTTAATGGTGGTGCGGGATTTGTGTATAGAGCAAAATTGATTTATCCTCAGTAATATACAGTTCAGAGATAGACCTGAACATAACAGCTTCTGTGATTTGGTCTACACATAGTCCTGGGTTGTTTAGCCTTAACATGCAATCATCAGTAATGCATGCTAAATGCATTGATGCACACCCATCAAAGTTAATACCCCAGTGGTTGTATTTCTGCTCCATGTCCAGGCTCAGTGTAGAGTTAACAGGAAAAGGATTAGGAGAGGGGGCAGCATTTTCTGGTGCCCTTATAGAGGATAAGAAGGTGCTGAGGTGTACCTGATTTATGACCACCATAGCTAGGGTTTAGTTGTACAAAGGATGGTTATACTGTAGTTTGTCCTTTATTCCAAACCTTTACATTGTTTCTCAAATTTAGTCCCATCTACCTCATTAAAATTACTGCTGCTTTGTGCTGACTTTTAGAACAACATAGCTGTTGAATGTTTAAGAACTCCTGGAAATTGCCACATTGATAACACACCCCTAAAAGTAGAAACAGGAGTCAGCAGGTATCTGGGAGCACAAGTTAACAGTTACCTGACCTTTGATCACCACATGTCCACTTCTTCTTCTTCTTTCGGCTGCTCCCATTAGGGGTCGCCACAGCAGATCAACTGTTTCCATTTCTTCCTGTCCTCTGCATCTTGCTCTGTCACACCAACCACCTGCATGTCCTCTGTCACCACATCCATAAACCTTATCTTAGGCCTTCCTCTTTTCCTCTTACCTGGCAGCTTCATCCTTAGCATCTTTTTCCCAATATACTCTGCATCCCTCCTCAGCACATGTCCAAACCAACGTAATCTTGCCTCTCTGGCTTTGTCTCCAAACCTTCCAACCTGAGCTGACAAATAATATATTGATTCCTAATCCTGTCTATCCTCATCACACCCAATGCAAATCTTAACATCTTCAGCTCTGCCACGTCAAGCTCTGACTCCTGCCTTTTTGTCAATGCCACTGTCTCCAACCCATGTAACATAGCTGGTCTCACTACCCTCTTGTAGACCTTCCCTTTCACTCTTACTAGTACTCGTCTATCAAAATCACTCCTGACACTTCCCCACCCACTCCATCCTGCCTGTACTCTCTTCTTTACCTCTTTTCCACACTCACCATTACTCTGAACTGTTGATCCCAAGTACTTAAACTCATCCACCTTTGCCACCTCTACTCCCTGTATCCTCACCATTCCTCTGTCCTCCCTCTCATTCAAAATCATTCTACATTGCTCAACATATATGTAAGGGCATGGCATCCAGGAAGAAGGAAGTCATTGTTCCACTGTATTTGGCTCTCATCAGACCAATTATTGAATGCATCTCACCCTTTGGTATGTACCTAACCAGACACTTGCAACAGTTTGAGAGACCACAGAGGCTACCTACAAAAAGAATATAGGGAGTAAACAAGTCCTATGTGGACCATCTGAAAGCCCTCTCCCTGTTCTCTGCCTCCTACAAACTACTGCACATTGATCTATGCCTAGCCTACAAGGCATCCTCTGATTCCACACCACTGGATTTGTTGTGCATCCACAAAACAAATAGTAGCATAAATACCCATTTTACGGACCTAAACCTCATCAGTGACATAAACAGGACATATTAGAGGAGCAGGTATGTACCCCAAAGATTACCTCTTCTGTGAAGCAGTCTTCCTATCCATATGAAGCAAAGCTCATTCCTAACTCTATTCAAATGTAACTTGGACATATAGATCAGTGATCACAAACTTTTCCCTGGTTTGGCACTGATATCCCTAATGGACAGGAGCTTCGTGTAAACACTTGATGTGTACAAGGTTACATTATCATAGCCATAAAATTCCTTAGGGTATTGACACATCAGCAATACTTTGGTAAATTTGGGGTAAGCATGTATAGGTTTAAAATGGATCTTGGGGTGATCTCTTAGTAACCACACATAAACCTTGAAACCTTTAAGAAAGTCCTGAAGAGGTCAGCCCTCACCCCAGCTTCTACAAAGATCCCTTTTAAGAAACCTTGCTGGCAGTACTGAATAAGTACTTTTTCAAGACACGATGACAGAATTTTGATGTATATTTTAACTTGTGATCAAAGTAGGTATATAGGTCTGTAGATTTAGAGGGTCAAAGTATCCCTGCCTATTTCAGAAATGTTGCTGTGCTAGCCAACCTTAACTGGTCCAATAAAATTTCTTTCTTGATCGATTCCTGGAACAGATGCAACAGGTGAAGCTCCAGCTATTTTTTGATAGTTTTGAAAAAAATCTGTGAATACCTTATCCAGCCCAGAGGCCTTGACTGAAGTAAAGATTCCATAGACTGATACCCCCCCCTAAACTGATTGGGTGTTTAGCTTCACCAGATCTAGCCCTTGCAGCTTGGGATACTGTAAGGGTGTTAGAAATGACCCGGGAACCTCTTTGTCTACCGGTCCTACTGCAGTGTACAGATGAATGTAGAAATCTTTCAGTATTCTGTTGATTGGTGTGGCAGAGTACATGAATTCCTTCAGGGTATCACAAAGCACTCTAATGATTTACTCACATTCCTGTTCCTCGATCTGTGTATTATATATTTGGGTGCTCTGAAGTACTTAGCCCAAAAGGACTGCATGATTATTTCACATTTGTCTTGTAACTATACTTGATGGTGTAGTACATTCCTGTTTGAGCATACTAAGTCCAGCCTGTGTAAACAGGCTTTTTGATACTTTTCTCAGAAACTGTCTTTCTAGTGTCCCTATTTGACTTTCTAGCTCTTTAACTCTGGGATCTGCCTTGCTCTTCATGTATTTCCTCTAACTACAGATTTGCGCTGTAAAATCACTTTGAACTCTACCTAACTGCCCCAGTAAACTCCTTAGAAAGAGTGCATCCATATTTGGAGTTTCTCCTCTTTCCCTTTCTTTTTAAGCAGTAGTGGATCAAACAGATGATCCTTACTGCTTTTTTTGTAACTGAGATTGTCTAGCATTAACATCACCATACAGTGATCAGAATATACTGCTGCTCTTAAAATGGTATTTTCTATATCTGCCAAAAACCCTTCGCTTATCAGAAAAATGTTGATTCTAAGGACAGCCCCTGTATAAGGTGATAAAAATGTATGGTCCCTGACTAAAGGATATGAAACCTCCAATGGTCCCCTAAGTTCTAAACTGTCATAGCCTCTGCACCTTCATTCCATGTGACATAGGCCACATACCACCTGCAGGGACCTTATTGGCATTTAGATGAGTTACAGTAAAGTCACCTCTGATGATAATAGGAATCCAGTCTACTCCTATCAATGCCTCATTGGAATCTGCAAACTTTTTGGAGCCTTTTTGGTTAGGACCATCCAAACACAGACCTACCCCATTAGCACTTTGGTAATGCTCTCTATTTACTAATTCCCCTGCCTTCATCCACCCTTGATCACTTTTTAATAGGGTTATTACCTCTCTTTTTACAAATGCTGTTGCCACAGTGATCTTCACCCTATCTCTCTAAATGCAGTTTGGGCAAGGTTGCATTTTTCTATTTGGTCTCCTGTAGCAAAGCAGCCTATATGTCAATTCTTACGGATTGGCTGGTAGTAGCTTTGTGTTTCCCTTGTGCATTTGAGCTATTAACATCCCAACTTGCAAGTTTCACCTCTTGTTTATTATTATAAAGCTCTTTCCTTTTGTCTCCTTTAATGACCACAGGGGGTGACAGAAATCCCACTGTAAATGGCTCTCAAGCATTGCACTCACAATTGCAAGAGTTAATAAACTCTTGCTAATCAAAAATTGCAAATTGTACTTGCCCTCTCAGACAGAGGAAATCAAAAACAGTGACAGAAATGAATAAATGCTCCTCCCTGCATGACGACTCATATCTCTCAAGGAAAACTTAATATCAAAGCCTATGTTGTAAAAACAATTTATACTCCCCCACTCCACTGATAAGCTTGAGGATATAATAACTTCAAGTGATGTGATTTTTTTTCATACGCAATACAAACATGCACTGAAACATCTGCTACAAATCATTTTGTCATTTTACTGTGTGACTCCCATCTGACTGATTTTATTGTTTTCTACACTGACACTGAGAGCTGGCATCATTAATTGTTTATATCCCGACTCAGTCTGGTCCTTTGCTGCACTAGGCCTCGCTGCTCCTGTTCCAATGATGTCCTTCATGGATGCATCTGCAGTCATAACAACTGGGTTGTCCTGTCGTCAGGCAGCCCTTCAGTCGGCCGGCCCAAAGTCAAGTCCGGGTCTGGCTTCGGCTGATGTCACACACCATCCCTGTTCTCTGTTGGCCTTCGGGTATAAAGGCATCATCGCTTCCCATTTTTTCCCCAGTTCTCTTGCCGGCGGCAGGAAAGCAGAAGCTGTTTGCGGGTCGTGCGTCGGTCGGATCCAGAGATACCTTCTACTACTACTTGACTTCTTCTAAAGCTAAGCCTATGTTCTTTTCCTCTTTCTTGCCTCAAGTGTCAGAAAAAAAAGATAATAATTAATTATTGTGTAAAAATACCTCATAAATAAGATTTTCCACTTTTATTGTCTGCCTTGGCCCAGCCCAGCGTGGTGGCAGCCTGTTAGGCCCTGTGCGTTCAACCCGCCGTTCAACGGCGTGGGGTCGGAGTGTTTGCTGAAGTTTTTTGTTCTGATTTTGCGCATATTATGCCGTCGATCCCTCGACTACCCAATCTGCAAAAGCGCCAGAAAGATAAAGACCGACACTGAGTCATCGGTTTCGGGGCCATGGTTAAGCAACCAACCAGTGTCTCGGTGTCAGGCCGTGAAACTGGAGAAAACTGATCATCAATCTATCTCTACTATCTCTACAACTGAGGCCCCTGCTCTGAAACCTCTCGGCTTTTGCCTTTTATCACTCGGCACACTGTTGCCACTGACTTATGACACCATTC
Source organism: Protopterus annectens (assembly GCF_019279795.1). Classification (NCBI taxonomy): domain Eukaryota; kingdom Metazoa; phylum Chordata; order Ceratodontiformes; family Protopteridae; genus Protopterus; species Protopterus annectens. The sequence continues at coordinate 67,778,822 of NC_056733.1, forward strand.
CTTTTTGGATGTCTCTGGCACAGTGGTGCTGCTAGCTGCACAGCAGCCAGCTCCCCATTAAGGCCTTCGCCCCAGGGCTAAAGCAAAACTACACTACTAAAACAGTGCCTGTTAACCCCTCCCCCTAAACCCCTCCCCTAGTCTGGTTCTCCTCAATCTCACTCTGGCAGAAGATTTAATTAATTTTAGTGAGGGATCCAGATCTCACCTCTCAGCCCCCTCTCAGAGAGAAGAGAGAGAGACCCCCTGAGCCAGTGTCAGAGTGATGAGTCTCAGATGAGAATGAGACTGAATCAGAGATGAATCAGAGCATGACCCCTTTTTTGAGATTCTGAAGACTGAGCTGAAGATTCCATCTGCAGCTGCTTCCCCAAGCTGAGAAGACCAGAGACCAATTCTTCCATGGCAGAAACATTCCAATTCCAGCAAGCAGCAACAGGATTTTTCGACTCAAAGAAAAGACTTAGGACCTTTTTTCACACAGCACACAGGCCCTTAGCTACCTTACCTCCTCTCTGATGTTGGTGGTGATGATTGCTCATGTCTGCTCTCATCGCTGCAGACTTCTTTCCAGCCCAATTACCTGCCCAGCCAGATTACAGGGTGCAGCACACCAGACACACAGACCCACCCACCCACCAGGGTCCTTGCAGACCTCACCCTCCCAGGCAGGGTCCTAGAGCCTCATAAAAACCATAAGGTCATTAGACAAATCCTTCAGAAAGGGCAGGGTGGAAAGGAAGCTAGGGGCAAAGAGGGGCAAATAGTCAACACATAAGCTACCAGAGAGCTATTGCAATCAATATGCATTATCAATAGAACTTTTTATGAAAGATAAGATAACTAAAAAATAAAAATAAATGGATACTGATACCAAAAAATATGAAATATGTCTTAAAAATGATAACAAGCATAAAAATATTGGCATTCCTAGCAATGGCTATATGATGATGGAAGCTTCATTTAGATCAGCCATGACTGGCACAGTGATAGATAAGGGATCATGCTGCAAAGCTGGCTCTATGGATAAGACAAGTTTAAAGTTAAGGCTAGTTTGTGCCCTATTGGCTATGGAAAAGAGCAGGTTGCTAAGGGAAGGGAAGAAAAAAAGGAAAAGAAGAAAAGAAATTTAAAGAACTAAAGAACTCAAAAGGTTGTCAATTCTGATTGGTTTCAACCCAGGGTGGCTCAAGGGACTAGAAGAAAGAAGAGGTCAAACCAGAACAGAACAAGACAGGAAGCTACAGTCCAGAAGGGTGACAACAGGCAAAAGTGGCAAGGTGGTAACAGAGGAGCAGCAACTACAGTGACGCCAACACAGATCACACACACCACCTCTGCCACTACACACACTCTCAAAAACCTAAAAGTATACCTTAACAGAAATAGGAAACAACTTAGGCTCAAAAAAGAAAAGGAAAGTTAAAGCAACTGAAAAATTATTTCAACTATATAACAAAGGTTACCGGTTCCACTTCCACAGGATACCAGTCAAAAGTAACTCCAAAATCACCACCAACAGAGGAAAAATATCCTCACCATCAAAAAAAGAGGCAAACAAAAAAAACAGATAACAGCCAAAGCAAAGAGCAGAGAAGTGGAAAGAATGGAAAGACAGAAGAGGGAAAAAAAAGGAAAGGAAAATTCAAGAGACCAATTCCAAGTAAAGACAAAGTCTCGATTCAAATTCAAATAAAAAAATTCAAAATTGTCCGACCTTTCAAAAAAAGCCAAAATGCAAATCAAAGACTTGGGGAGTACTCTGAATTCTCAGGGCAGTACCTCTTCGACCAATCTGGAAAAGGCCCTGCCAAGATACCTCTTGCTGCCTGCACCTACCATCAGATTTCAATTAGGAGCACTGCCCTTTCAATTCTCTGCGTCAATTCTTGGCTATGCAGGGCATCAGTGATTCGTCAGACTGCACCTGGCAGAATTCCCCCTTGGCATGAGACAGAGCCACAAAAGGGTGAAGAAAATACAAGCAGTGCACAGACTGGACAACAAAAGGGGACTTGCTACAAGCAACACAAACACAAGGAATCTACAAGGGCAAAGCAGGAGCATGCACAATTAAACTAAAAAAAGTCAAGCATTCACACATGGACACAAAAAAAGGGACATTCTCTAATGAAAAAAAAAACAAAAAAGATGGCATTGCTTCAACAAATAAAAAAACAAAAACCCTCTTTACTTCTTGGCACTAACAAACTGAAACTGAACAAGTTAACAAAAAAGAATGCAGGACAGGCCTTGGAACACTTGAGCATAAACTTGGTTGGTACCTAAAGGATACTATGGTGAATACTTTGGTACAGAGGATAGAAAAAATGGTCCCACTCACATCGACACAGAAACAGAAAAACTACAGTGGTACTTCCATGAGTAAAACCCAGCACTACAGTGGGGGCCAAGGAGCAAGTCCCGGTCAAGATCACAACAAAGCCAACAGCAGACAACACAAGGGGGCAGAGCAGATGATGGGGGCCCACAAGGATGCAAGCAGATACAACTTCACCTGCACATCAACCTATGACAAAGACAAGCAACCAGACCATTCAAGAAATGCTGGCAGTAAAACTGGCAATCCAGGAAAAAGGATAAAGCTTCAGTTTGGAGGGCCCATCACACCACAACAATGTGGTACACAGCAACAGTGCATACACATTCAGAAATACAACTTTGCCAGGGCCAGGCCTACCTATGCAGAAACAACACCAGGGACAACATCTCAGCATCTCAATAGGACATCTCAGTGCAGAGCAATATTTGCAGAGGGGAAAAGAGAACAAACCAGATGACAAGAACCACAGAACAAGCACATCCAAATCCAACAGAAACAAGCTCAAGGGAAACTAGACATATTGGCAACCACTACCAATGCCCAAATCACCCACCTCAGATATCACCATCTTCTACCAATCAAGGAAAAATGGGATTGAAAATTCTGGATAGGGACCTTCAGGCCACCATTCCTAGGGAGCCCTCCTACACACATAAGGACATTCCCCCCTAAAAGCATACCAGTGGATACCTTTTCCTCCAAGGAGCTCCAAATTAAACAACAGAATCCCCAATAGCACCTCTTCCCTTGATACACAAGGTATACTGACTGACAGCATGGATGGGGACCTATGCCCAAGACATACACTAAATGTGTACCTAATCACCTAACAACCCGGCACATCACAACATCACATAGACAATATGATAACAACTAAAGAGGAACATTTGAGAGCAACTCAGAACACATAGCAGCAGCTAATCAGAAAACCATCTTTCTATGCTGGAAACAACTATTGGTCTTTAGCAAGGCCTCTCATGGAAAGAAACTATGCTGGAAAATGGAAAAGAACATTCTTTGGCAGTTGAGAAGAAGAAATAGATGTTCAGACATAGAAGGCTCCACAGCGAATTTTACATCACAGAGCTATAAACAGAATACTAGTGTCTCACACCTCAGCCCTTCAAGATTGCTCAGGCCAGCAGTTTTTCAAGGAAATCAGCCCTGATCCACCACCTTTCATCATAGGACAGCAGAATTTAGCTTTTCCAGGAAAAACCTTGTGCAAACCACCAAGACTTTGACCAGAACCAGCAGCAACAGCAGCTAAATGACACCAAAACAAACAAACCATCACCAACAGAACCAGCAGCAACAGCAGACTAAAACTGGCAGGCACTGGAAATTTGAACCAGCAGCAACATATCCACTACAACACAGTGCAACCCTTCTACATCTCCACATAGATAGAGTGTTGGCAAGGACTAATCCTACATTTAATACTAGCCTTCCACCTTCCTTGGTTTCTTCCCAATCCACAAAACAGAGGCAATATACCCAACCCAATGATGAGGGGAACAGCTAAGCTTTCTGACTGACAAAACATAAATGTAGCAGAAAGACTAGACAATCCACCTTTCCATTTTCCCAAACAAAAGTAGCAGAAAGAACAAACAAGGAGCAAAAAGACATGCAGGAGGAGACTATAACCAACAGGAACAGAAGTTGCATAAATTTCAATTAAATCAATAGCAACTGCTGTAGAAATTAGATAAGAAAAACACATTTCCAAGGAGAGAAAACCAATTGGCAACCAAATAAGACCTCATTCTTCTACTCAGAGCTCCTAAACAACATTTTGCCCTTATACACAGACCTCTATTAAGCATTATGCCAGCACTTATACTTGCAACCCTATAGGCAATCCCTAAAGGCTAAGCATTACTGCTTCCTGTTCCATCCTCCTCAACACCATGGTATCCTGCTGCAGTGTTATATAATGGATATCTCCCCTCTTATTTAGTGTTATTTTTGCACCCTCATCCATGAAGGACATGTTACAGTAACACAGTCATCTAGAATCGACATGTTACCCCACCTCTATCTGTACTCACTCACCCTCCTTCCCCTCTGTGGTACTGTAGGGTGTGGCACTCCTAATAAGCTAGCTGGTGGGGACATATTTATGGTGTATTTGTTTGTATAGTAGCCTGCATGCCTTTTTACCTTGATGCAACCCTCTAAATTTTGGAAACATTGGCATCTATCTAAATTTTGTTTTTAGAGGCAGGCTACTAACAGCATCTGCAAGAGACCAACAGAGGAAAAGAAATGAGCTACTGCCATTTTGCCACTAAAACCAACAGAGATGACGCCGGGTGAAGCACGACTGCGCCAAAGACCAACCACAGGGAGAAAGTTACCGTGAAGTGGGCTGCCTGATTACAGGACAACCACTTTGGAATCCGACATCTGAACTTTTGAGATAAGCCTGCCTCTCAGATGGGTAACCAAACACAAGGGAAGCCTGGCCCATGGTGACACGTAGTGTTACAGGGAACTTTAGAAAGGCTTGAAAACCATAAACTTTACACCATCTTTGCAGGGAAGCAAATGCCTTCCATCTGTTGAATAATGTAGCGTCACAGTCAGGGTGGAAACTCACCATGCCTACAACAACTGTTCATGCTGGCTCAGGCTCTGAAGCTTTCTTAATGACTGCATTCCTTTACTTATAGCTAAGGAATTTCATAATAAAATGCCTGGAAAGATTAGATTTGAGTCTGCTGAGTATTCTGGAAGCAAGCTCAATCAATACTGGGTTAGTTTGTTTCAGCATTAGTTGTGGCTCCTTTTTGATAAATGCCACAGACTTGGTGACCTTCCTTTTCTTCTGACAATTTACTCAGTCTGAAGTTGTTACGTAAAGGTGTTATCTTCCAAGGTCTTCCAAGTTTAGTTCTATCCTTTTTGCAGATGAGTTGGAACTGCTGTATTTGCAGGGCATGGGATGATGTAGTAGAAGCTTTTTGCTCAGCTATGACTGTGGGTTTTACATTCTGCTATCAGTGCTTTGTGGATGCATCTTGCATGACTTGCTTGCTTTCTCTGATTATTTGGTATTCCTTTTAATAGTGCAAAACAATGAATGAATGGAAGTGTTCAAGCCATTTATGTTTTCAAGGGTGGGCCCCATAGTACTTCATACTTCCCAACAAGGGGCACCGCACTCTTGGGCAACGTTCTACCTGTTATGAAGTCAACAAAGGTGCAAAGGAGACAGGATTTATGTGGTAGTAATATTACAAGAGACTTATAATACTTTTAGCTGATTATCACTGAAAAGCACTACAAATAAGCCCATAGGAGGATATCAACAAAAAGTATCATCAGTTCCCATGAGCATCAGCTTATGAAGTAACATATTTGCAATGCAAACTGCATACAAAAACTTCATTTGGAATTGTTCCTGATACAGTGCAATGGAAATGTGTGTTAGACTACTTTGTCAGGAATCATTGTCTCCTATAGTATCTCATTGGTACCTACAACATGACACCTCTAGCAGTTTGCATATTTCCTTACATTTCTGAGCATGTCCTGAAAAAAATATGTTAAAAACATAGCCCAAGCAAATATAAATACTTTGTGAGCATCAGATGCTATTGAAAGGGGACATACAGATATAAACAAATGGTACTGTTCGGAAGAATCTCTTCTTTAATGACAGCACATTCAGATTGCTTACATGAATATTGTAAAACTGTATAATGCAAAAACTTCAAACTTATATTCTCCTTTAAGTTTTCACAAACATTTTTTCATATCTTAGAAACATGGGCAATACTATATTGTCAAAACAATAATATGTTATTTAGAAGCTGCAATTGGATTTGACTTAACAGAGTCTGCGGTTGATGGAAATGACAGCTGCATGCCCCAAAGCAGCAAAAACTACAATAGAGTCGGGCTTTGTGAGATGACCTTCTTTGTTTCACTTTCTCTTGGTAAAAAGTGGTTTTCAAGTTATAATCAATAGCTATAAAGGGTCAGAGACTTACTATGAGTGAACTTTAAAACAGTGAAAGTTTGCTGCAAGAAGAAGAGGGCTAGGGATGCGTTCAATGTCACCTGACTGACTCAGTATTTGTGGCCTGTGAAGGTTTTGGTAGGACTTTGTGTAGGAAAAAAAAAGCAAATAACAGATATCAATTGGTGGCAGTAAATAAGGAGACATAAAGAAGGACTCAGGTGGGAAATGCTGTGGGTGGGTGGGAGATAGCAAGTGCTTTTTTGCCTATTGGGAGAATGAACAAAACAATATGTGTATGCCTTAAGAAACTGGAGGAAGGGATTTTTGTTGAAAATGTGGAGATGTATTATGTATTGAAGCAAAGTTTGTTTTAATACTAATTGTGGAAGTTGAGTAAGTAAGGTTAGATAAGGCAGTAGAAGGAAGAACATGGAAAGGAGTAGGTACTGAAGATAGGAAAGCATTCTACTAAAAAAGCCAAGTTAGTATCGGAAGGAAGGAAGGAAGAAAGAATGTGACTTGATTAAATAGTCAGCACTCAGCTGGCAACTCCAGCCTAGAATTTAGGTGCAGTAGATAAGAAAAGCAGGTGAAAAAATATAACAGTTAAAAGAATTGTATGTTAGAGCAGGATGATATTTTTACCCCTAAACAAAAGTGGATACTCAGAGAAAGTAATAACCACCTAGGAGGAACCAAGCTAATGCACGAAGGTAGAAGACCATTGGGAATTATTCAGAATAGACATCAGTTTATGTATCTGGCAGAATAATGAGTCCACTTGGTTAACCCATGAATTCTCATGTTAAAAGCAAAGTTTTAATTAATAAATGTAGTACCATTACTTTTTCCCCTTATGAGACAAAGATTTCAAAGGTTACCTTGGCAAGAGGGGATGCTAGGTATTGTACTTGTTAGTGGACTCTGGAAGCCATGCTGGCTGGGAAAATGATTATTTATACATGCACTCTGAAATAAAAGTATATACTATTATTTCTGGAACCTTTTCACTGGGAAAAAAAAACATTAAGCAAGTCTGTAATTAGCAAGGATCTAGGATTCCTCTTTGTGGATGTGTATGTAAGTGTCCAGAGATTGTGTAACTATAGTTGAAGCAGATACATCTTCTGGCACAGCTTTGTTAACTTGCTATGCATATGTACAGATGCTATATTTTAGTATGTTTTTTCAAAGTTTGTCACTCTCTTCCCTCAGTTTTCCAGCCAGTTATTGTGCCATTACACTGGATAACATCCATTCTTTAAAATAATCACCATTTATCACAACTTCACCAAAATGACCCAGTCAGCGTTCATATAGTTTATCCACTTGTGACCCACTCCTAGATTGCAAAACTCATTTGTAAGTTTGCTAGGGAAGAGAAAGTACAGTTGTGCAAGTAAATTTACCATAAGAGCAGATGTTTGAATGATCACTGCTGCATTAGCCTTGGCATAGCCGGCCTCAGGCATAGGCCAACTAGGCGGCCGCCTAGGGCGCCGTTCTAGCAGGGGGCGCTTTTCCAATATTTATCTGATGTAGGTATACTAGGATTGGGGCACTGGGTGGTGTGGTAGGGGGCGCTGTGGAGCCCTTTTGCCTAGGGCACCAGTTGATCTTGGGCCGCTCCTGAGCCTTGGCTATATAAGTTATATCCAGCCAAGGCTATAACAGCTGGCCAGCCTCCCAAGCTTTAGGGCACTTTCCATGTGGTCAAACTATCAGGCAGCTCAAGATGATTTGCCTAAAATATGTTTGGGTGCTTAGCCCTTTAGAGCTTTTCTGCCAGCATGTCCCTGAAAGGACAAAGCTAGGAAAAACAAAAAATAAATAGCCACACTCTGGTGTATCAAAAAGTAAAAAAAAAAAAGGGGGAAGGTGGAGGGAGGGAGCGGCTACAACAGCAGTGATCATTCAAAACAGGTTTTCTTACACAGCTGTACTGTGTTCACCATGTTGATCACTACTGCAGTAGTAGCTGTATGGGCAGATTACCCTAGCTTACTACATTTGGGAGGTGGAAGGAGAGCAGTCCAGGAGTCCCTAGAGAATGGACCTTGCAAATAAAAAAAAACAACATTTACTTGCAAAACCTGCTCTAGATCTAGAGAAGGAATCAAGCTTATAGTGTGTTGTAAAAGTATGCACAGAGGACCACACTGCTGCTTCTAGAATACATCTAGAATCCAAACCTTTCCAAAAAGCCATAGATGAAGCCAAGGCTCTTGTAGAGTGAGTCTTGACCTTGCCAGGAATAGTTTTGTTATGGAGAGTATAACAGAAGGTAATAGCCTTAGTCAACCATTTTGAAATAGTCTGTTTTTACACAGGTTGCCCCTTCTGCTTACCCTCACAAGACATGAACAATTGATCTGAAGAGTTGAAAGATTCGGCTCTGTCAGGGTGGACATCCAAGTTATAGTGTATCCTTTCTTCCTCAAGGAAACGAGAAGATGGATAGTTTGGGTTAAAGGAAACTTGGATATTACTTTAGGAATAAAAGAGGAATAGATCTCAAAGAAGCCTTGTCCCCATGGAACATAAGGAAGGGTTGACTCCTATACTCATCTTGTGGGGGTCAGAGCAATCAGTAAGACTGTTTTCCATGTTAAGAGTCTCATCTCAGCCAGGTTAGCTGGTTCAAATAGAGCAGCAAGTTTTAGCCTCTCTAACACAAAATTAAGATGCCAAGGAGAGGCCACCAGGTTTTCTGCAAGCCTGTTTTGTAAAACCCCTTATAAAAACATTTTGACATAACACTGCATTGAAAGAGGAGGATCCATGGACAGACATGCTGAAATGGCTGATAAATGAACCTGACTACAGGAGTAAGAAAGGCCATACATTAATAACTCACACAAATATTGTAGAACCAGAGAACAACTAGCCCTGAATGTGTGCTGGTTATGTTGTTTGTGCCAACTAGAAAACCTTTTCCATTTGCTAATAAATGATTTTATAGTGCAGGTTTTCTTGACTTGATTAGTACCTGTTGCATGTCTTCAGTAAAGAGGTGCCTAATAGGAATTAAGACCCTATCTTAATCATCTAATCAGGCAATGTGGAGGTGTATCAAACACCCCTGTTCTTGTGCGAGTAGGTCTAGTCTGTGAAGAAGGTTGTGGTAATTGCTCCTAGCAATTTTCAAAAGAAGAAAAAGCCATGGCTGCCTGGGCTAAAGGGGTGTCACCACAATCATCTTGCAGGATTCCTTCTGAATCTTCAAACGTACACTGGGTATTAGTGGAAAGGGTGGAAAAGCATGCAGGAGCATTCCTGTTGAAGGAAAAGAAAAGGCATCTGTCTTCCCGGGCTTCTTGAAATCCTGGAGCAGAATTTTGCCACAGATGGATCAAATCTTGGAAGACCCTCAATCTAGTTTCCATTTGTGAGGGTCTGTCCTTGCCCTGTTCAATTTGTCTACCACACAGTTTTGCTCTAATGTAGGATGCCTGTAGAGTGAGAATGTGCTGCAAGGTTATATCCCAAGCTAACATTCCTAGTCTATAAAGGGGGTATGACCTGGTTCATTCTTGCTTGTTTCTATACCACATGACTGTAATATATGTAACAACTTGAAAAGGTCCTGGGGACCAAAGATGATTCAGAGAGTTGAGTGCCTTAATCAGAATAAGCATCTCTTTTAAATTGTGGTTGCATCTTTAGTGTCACAAACATATTGCACTGTTATTCCCCCTGAAACTGTTTCCCAAGCAGAGTTTGTGGCATCTGTGGTGACTGACTGCTTTGGAACAGGGAGAGAGAAGGAGAGACCTTGATTTAGGGATATATGTTGTCTCCACCCAGTGATTTCTCTTCTGACAGTACTGGGATTTTAAAAGACAAGGGATGCTGGTCCTGGGATCAAACAGACTTCAGATAATACACTATCTTTCTCATGTTGGGTCTTGCCATGAGAATCATGAGAAACATAAATGCCACGAGACCCAAAATCCTGAGGTATTCGCTCACAGTGACTGAAGAAATAGATCTAGATATAGAGCTCTTTTTTCCTATGGGGAAAAAAGATCTTTAAACTGTGGAGTCCAGTTGACACTCCAGAAACACAATCTTGTGAGAAGGACTAAAGAAAGAGTTTTGAATGTTCTCCTGGAATCCCAGCTTGAGTAAGAGATGTCTCACACAAGAGGCATATTCCTGACAATTTGAAAAAGACTTCAAAGATAAGCACGTCATCTATATATGGAAAATGTGAATGTCCTGTAGCCTGCAATTAGCTGTAACTAGAACTATACACTGTGAACATTCTTGGTGCAGTAGATATTCCAATGGGTAAGGCACAGAAGTGATAATATGACCCAGACACACACAACCTTATGAAACGCCTGACATCTGTATGAATAGGGAGATGATGATAAGCACCTTTTAAATCTAGTGTTACCAGAAATCTTGAATGATGCAGAAAAGGTAACGTGAAGTGACATCATTTTGAATTTGAGCACTATCACAAACAGATTTATGAAAGAAAGATCCAGAACTGGTTTCCAAGCATTAACCTTCTTTGGCACTAAAGCCATCCTTGAATAAAACCCATTTTCCACCTGGGGATGGGGGGAACTGATTCTATCAGTCTCTGGGATTGCATGTGATGAAGGACAGGTAGAAATAAAAGAGTCTGGTAGGGAAGATGAGGAATTACCTCATGGATTTCCTTCTATTGCCATCTGTAACCTTGATGAAATGATCTTAAGAATCTATTTGTCAGAAACAATTGTCAAAGAGCAAAGTCAAAATTCAAACTTTCTGGAGGACAAGGGTAGAAGGGGGGAAGAAAGTATTCTAAATAGTCATATTGGACTGTCCTTTGTTTTTGGAGTTTCCAGAATTTATCTATGAATTACCTTGCCATTTCTTCTTAAATGTATGTTTACCTGCATTTTTGAGACTGTTTATTTTGTTTCTTAATAAAACTGGACGAGGAGTTAGGGAATCCCTTGAACATTTTGGAAAAGAAGGGCTGAAAAATACTACCCCTTTCATCACACTTTTTGATCATCTCTGCATCAGAGGAGCCCAAAACTATATCTCTATCCAAAGGAGAATTTAAAATCTCATTTTTAACATCATCTAGGAGGTTCTTAGAACACAGCCATGCAACCCTCCTCAAAACAGTAACAGTGGCTATGGCCCTCGAAGAATTATCAACAGTCATACACATACTGTATGCAATGAGCACTAACATGAAAAACTATACAATTAAATTATTTAAAGCAGATTTTTCCTGTCAAAATGAAACTGCAGACAAAACATTACTCACACCGTCACAATTAGTCAAGACAAGCCTTGAAATACAAGTCTGATGATTCAAAATTTTGAAAATCAAAGTTGCAAAAGCATATGCTTTTTCCCACATTTATCAATAATCTTTCCATCTTTATTAGAAATAGGTGGATTGGAATTAACTGTTTAGCAGCAGAAGGAATAAATAAAGCTATAGTTACTGGGTCAGATTTAGGAGTGAGTAACTGTATACACCCTATCTGCCTTTTTAGGAGCAATTGGCTGATTGTCAGGAAATTGTAGGTAGCAATACACACATCCTCCAAGACAGACTAAACTGGAGGAATAGATGTAGGTTCTGGAAATTCATCATGTAACAGCTCATAGTATTTTCCAAGGGACCGAGAACCATAAGTGTTCCTCCACTGAAAACACGGGCACAATCTGGAAATAGTCTCAGAGAAAATGAAACTACCACAGGAAGAATTAGAAACTGAGGTCTCTGAGTCAAAATCAGAAATATGAGGAGAAAATCCTGTATGTGTCCCTTCATCATCCTTTCCAGATTCAGAATCTTGAATTCCTTTAGGAAAGGAAGTATCCCTCTTTGGTTTACCAGAAAATACCTTACAAGAAGGATCAATAGTCTGAATTAAACCCTGAGCCAGACTCAATAAATTTCTCATATACTAGGACATTTGAGTAGTAGCAGCTACAAGCTTAGTTTTCTGCTTCTTTTGACAGGAAAAATGGGGCCAGCAATGTTATTAGTGGCAGCAGCAGCTTCCCCACAGATGGGCACAGCATTCTGACACAACACGGAAGCCTTCCCTGTTCCCTCTCCCGGACTGACAAGGATCCCAACAGCTGCAGAGGACATGACTAGGCCTCTGTCTATAGTGGCTGTACTGCCACACCAGATGGATTAGAGTAAAGGATGAGTGGTCTGAGGCACAACAAATGGCCACAGCTGAGTTACCCACCTGCATCTGAGGCAAATTGTTAGCCTGCTGGGGTGGCAAAGGCTGCTTTTTTAAGTTTTTTTTTGTGGCTGGAAGAAAGACCAACCATGGGACCAACAGTTTGTTCTATGGTCAAGCCAAAATTGGTGCCTCTTTTCAGGGAAAGAAGCAGCAAATGCTAGAAAAAATAAACATCTTTAATATCACTTTTTTCTCTAGAAGAACACAGTAAAAGGCACTTTAAAATAATTTGCCAGCCCCACAAAGTAAAACAAACACAATATATCCACAGAAAAATGTTTTTCAGTTACTTTAAACAACTTTTAAACTGACAGAAAAAAAAAGAGCGTTTCTGTTTAATAGTGCAGTACAGTCTCATGACAGTCTGTAATACACATTGCTAGCTTTAAAATAATTTACCTGAAGAGAAAAGTATAATTAGCAACATTGTTAAATAGAAGTTTTTCTCCCTAAAGGGAACTTATCTGCCCAGCAAAGGAACAGCATAAATCAAAAGCCTCAGAGGTTCGTACTCTTCAGTGATAGTAAAGTTCTGAAGGGCTTGGCACTGAAACTTGTTTTTTAGTCAGCTCATCTTGAGCTGCTTGACAGTTTGGGTGCATGGAAGGTGACATGGAGCCTTGGAAGCTGGCCAGCTGTTATATCCTTTGCAGGAATATAGCTAAGGTTACTGCAGCAGTGATTAATATGATGAACATCTGAAAGTCTAATTAGGAGTAACAATGGAAAAAAAATTGGAAGCCTTTTATAGAAATGTGCTTTGTCTTTTGCAGAGTCTATTCTACCTAGAATCAGCTGTCAGAGGAAGGTGCTCTCAAATGCTCTTCCATCATGGAAAGCAGTACACTAGGCATGGAAACATTACTAATGTATCATCTTTATCTTCAGACACCACCCCCCATTTCTCCACCACCCCACTCCAACCTATCTTTTTAAAAACAGTGTCTCTTAATGTTGTTCCCTATGTGTGTGTGTGTGTGTGTGTGTGTGTGTGTGTGTGTGTGTGTGTGTGTGTGTGTGTGTGTGTGTGTGTATGTATATATGTGTATATATATATATATATATATATATATATATATATCTTAAGAAATGTACACTTCATTTTGAACTAGTGTCCCCTACAGGATACATTTTAATCAGTTGAATGTGACATTGATTGATCATTGGTGAATGCACCACTGATAATCAAGAAATGGATATGTCAAGATAAGACACGGCAGAGGTTATAATGGTTAAACTATTGCATAAGACAAGGCCGAGGTTACAATGGTTAAAAATATTGTGGAAATGGATGGTTGTTATATAGATTGACAGCCTTTCAGTGTAATTAAGTAACAGAGGATGTCTTGCATTGAAGTTAAGCTGCATTAATGGTTATTATAATGTGAGATGTCTTTGGGAACATCGCTATGAGGGTGGAGTGAGAGGACAAGAGTATTAATGTAGCAATATTTCAAAAGCTGTAATGTAGAAAAGGGCAGTTCAGCTGAATGAACAGGAGCCATATGAAATTTTCTGTAAAAAATACGTATAGTGTGACCAAGAGTAGTGTGCAAGTATAGCTGTACTATGTTATTAGGAGTATTAATTGCAGGTGTAGGTGGTGAAGCAACATTTTATCTGCAGTCAAATAGCAGCAGTTGTACAAGATGTTGAAACATGCCAGTGATGGCCCCATTGTAGTTGGTTTGGTCTGTCCCTACAAGTCCAGTCAGGTCATGCTGTACCTGTCTTAGATGGTATCTTATTCACTGTGGAGAAGGACTATAATGGAAGAATACACTGGGCATGTAAAATAAAGCAGACTAGAAAATGTAACAGCCACAGAATTATGTTTCTTACTTGTGCTGTGGAGACCCTGCTGGGGTTACCTGCGCCTCTTCGTTTTCCTCTTCCTCCTCAGCTACAACGGTGTGTTACCATAAACTTTTGTGAGACGGTGTAGGTATAATGCACAACCAGCCATGTAAAATTGTAGCAGATATGCTTGCTGGTTCATTTGCTATAGTATCTCTCATCTTACTGTCACTTAAGGCCCTTGCTCAAATAGTTAACTGGGTTTGTCCAAAGGCTCTGCAGGTCAGTATATAATGTCTGGATACAGTGTTGGATGTCACTCCTGAGTGATTGGGGTTGCAGCATGGCAACTTTGTGTATAGGAGGCATATTGATGATGCCACAGGATTAGTGATGTTGGCGATGTCTGCATAGTCAAACTTAATAGATCTGGGAGCTGCTATATGTTCAGGAGGTGGGGCATTTCTGTCAAATGGTAGCATATGTAAACAGCTTTACTGTGGTGATGCATTTGTGGATGTTATGTGTATTATCAAAAAGCATACCCTGGTCTCCGGGTTTATTATCTGACATCAAAATCATTGAAATACTACAATCTCTTTTAACACTTGGTATACAGCCTGTTAGGAGTGTGGTACAGCCGTGATGGCTGCATTTGCTTTATCAAATTTCAAACCTACTGCAGTCTTAAATCACTATAAATGTACCTCTGTACAACTAAAGGGCTGCTGGTTCCACCTCTGTCAAAATCTGCAGAGGAAATTTGCAAATGCTTGATTTATCTGCATTGTATGCCAATGAAGCTGCCTGCCATAATATTGTTAAGATGTTACTGTCCATTTTTTAACAGCCGCAAATGCAGAGTATGCTTTTAATGTTTTGAAAGCTATGTTCCTACAACCACTACTATTTTTTTCTTTGAACATTATTACCTTATTGGGAGGTTACATTAGCAATGTTTACAAGTGATGTTTATAAAAAAATGTCCCATGTGGTGTACAGTGAGTATGTTTGACTACACCAAAGAACGTGAAAAAAAGTAGCAGTAACTCTTTATTACAGGTAGTTTCAAACAACAGACAGCTGATCAGTGTAAAATATACAGCTATACAGCTACTAACTTGTTTTGTGCAGAATGCTGTTGTCGTGTTTGCATACTGACAAGTAGTTATGCTTGCTTCGTCAGCAATCTGTTCCTTTTAATGCAAGTCTTTGAAAAGAAACATTGTTTTTATTTTACAGTTGTGTCCCTAGCATCAGTAACTTGTATTACTACGCAGCAAGCACAGGGTTTTTTGTATCAAATTAACTATTGATTATTCTAGACAGCAGAAAATGTGTCAATGCTAGCTTTGAAAGAGTGTTCTTCGTGCAATCTACAAAAATTCAACAAAAGCACAACAAATCAGTCCATCAAAAAGTCTTCAGTACCTAGAAACAGCATGTCAATAACCTATCACTCAGTGTCACAGTCTCATTAAGGTCAGTATTGGCACTGCTAAATTATGCATTCATGCTCCACAAAAGCAGTCCAAACTAATCAATAATAGAAATGCAAGAAGCTTCTAGTAACATTAACATTGTACTAAAATACAGAGAGCAATATGCTAAAGAGACTGCTAATTACGTAGCTTCTGGCAGCAGTGCTGAGGAGTACAGACATCACTGTGATTAGTAACTATTATATTCTGGCCCAAAACTAACATTAGTTGCCATCTGTGAGCTTCGTAGAAGTTATACCTAAAACGGATAACTTTGGTTGGTTGTTGTATACAAAGAAATTAGAATTAAATGGAAGTGAGATGGTTAAGTTATGTGTGATAGATGTTTATTTTGTACAGTTATAAAGATAAGATTTTTTTTCCTTGTCAGAATTCCTGTTTGATAATCAATGAAAGATCCACTGAACACTACAGCTAAGTATGCTGTTTGTGTTTGTTCTTCTTTCAGCTTTTCCCAGTTAGGGGTCGCCACAGCAGAACTCCGGTCCGTTAATGATTGGTAGTAGCTTTTTACGGGTGCCGAGGTGCCAGCTCAACGCCCAACCTTCAACGAAGGCATGCCCACTCTACGCATGTCTTTCGAATGCCACTCGACGGTGGGGAGGACATGCAGACTCCACACAGAAGGCGCTGCAGCCAAGAATCGAATGGGAGAACCTCTTGTTGTGAGGCAACAATGCTACCGCTGCACCACCGCGGCTTATGCTGTTTGTTTGTAAATATAGAAATTATACTTAAAACATATGCTGCTGGTAGTCAGTTTTATACTGTGCAGTATATCTTCATGAATTTATTTATTTTATTTAATTTATACTTTCCTAACTAAATAAGTGAACTAGTCCAGGGATTGTTTTCAGCCACAACCCTGGCCACAATTTATAGGTTCATAGGTAGTTAGGTACTAGGATATTGGCCCTAGGGCCTATGTAAGCCTAGCCGTCAAGGTTCCTTGGTTTTCGCCACCCAAGAAAGTTATTTTCCTGTGCCCCTGTTGAGCAGAGCCACAGAAGTGATCCCTGGGGTGAATTTCCTAATTCCCATCCATTCATCAAGATTTTTCTTAAAGAGTGCTAATAAGGAACTTTGCTTGACATAGATAGGTAGTTTGCACCAGAGTATGGGAAGTCTCTGGGACAGGAGTCTCTCCCTCCAGCATATTCTATTTATTGTGGTGACAAGGTTTAGGTCCCTAGAGCGTGTATCCCGGAGGGACTGGGATTTCTTTAGGTGTAGCATGTCCAACAGCTCTGGGTTTGACATAGCCTTGTATGTTAGGCAGAGATCACCTCAGAGTAGGCGATATGCTATGGAGTAAAGTTGGAGTTTTTTGAACCGGTCTACGTAGGACATCTGTTTGAGGCCCGTAATCCTCTTTGTGAGATACTTCTGTGCCCTTTCCAGCTGCTGCAGATGTCTTGTAAGGTACATTCCAAAAGGGGCATTGTACTCAATAATGGGTCTAATGAGAGCCGAGTAGAGGGGAACAATGACCTCTTTTTTTCTGGATGAGAACCCTTTCGTGATGAGGTGTGCCACATAGAAGGATTTCCTGACTGCTGTGGCTATGTGATTATCAAAGGAGAGACTACTGTCCACCTGAGTCCCAAGGTCTCTTATCATACCTTCGGCATTAAGTGGACTGCCGCCTATGTGATAGTTCATGGGAAAAGAGTTTTTGCCAAAGAGGATGACAGTGCACTTTTTGGCTTTCAGCTTGAGGCCATGGCTCTGAAACCAGGCATCTGTCTCAGTGAGGCCCTTCTGTAGGATGTCCACATCATTTGAGGACTCAACTATGGCACCTAGTTTGCAGTCATCTGCGAACTTTGTCAGCCAGGGGCCCTCTGTGTTAGCTCTTACTTCAGAAAAGTAGATACCAAACAGAAGAGGACCCAGGACTGAACCCTGTGGTACTCCACTTGTCACTGGTTTGAAGTCAGATTTGGAGTCTGCAAGACAATAATTAGTAACAAATGCAATTAAGAGTACAAACATAAAAAAATAATACTGCTTGCTGTTAAGGTGATTGAGAATGAATGCATGCAAATAAATAGCTAAGTAGTGCCACTGAATAAGTAAAACAAAAAATATATACAAGAAAGCATATATTATTAATCCTTATATATACAATGTAAACTTCTTTATAAATACAGATTTGTATGTTAACATATTGCACAGCTCACCAACTGTTAAAATGTTACTATAATGTAATAGACTAGCAAGTAAATACTCCATGGCTGTATAAACAAATAAACAACCAAAGCGGGATAACTGTGTTTGCTTCACTCTTGCTGTATTAAGGTAGTATGAAAACAGACTAAACCCACAAATGTTGGAATAGATCCACAATGCATATTTGTAACATTTCATTAGCCCATGTGTCTATAGCACTTGCATTTAAAGATTCAAAGAAACGTTATTGTCATTTAGGACCACACAAGTGCAGCCTAAATGAAATTACAAATGTCAGCTTACGAGACAAATGCAGTGCAAATAACAGATACAGCGGTATCAGAGAAAAACATAAGAAATAAAATAACACGTATGACATGCAAGAGTTAGTTCACATTACATAAACACACTCAATACCCATTATCCAGTGATAAGTAATAAATACCCACCGCCAAACTCCTTCACAGGTTAAGATAGAGAATAAATAGAGACTAGGATAGCAGCTGTTTAGTTACCGTATTGCACTTGTTAACCTTAGACGTGACTCAGTATAGCCATCATATTGCATAATAGTAATGCTGGCGGTAATTGGTCAGAACAGCAGGATTAAATGAAAATAAAAAAATGGCTTCAGTGTATCAGGTGTTATGGTTAGTGTTGCTGAGTTAATAAGTCTCACAAGTGTAGGATACAAACAGTTCCTGAATCTGGTAGTCCTACAGTGGAAGCAGTGGTACCACCTTCCAGATACAAGTTGTCAGAACCAGTTGTGAGCTGGATCGGTTGAATCAGCTAGTACTTTGTATGTTCTCTTTCTTGCTCTTGTAAAGAAAAGCTCCTGAACAGAATAGAGGTTTGTGCCCAAGATTTTCTCGGCCACCCCCACTACCCTCTGTAGTTTCTTCTTCTCAATAACTGTGCAGTTGCTGAACCATTTTATGAAGTTGCTAGTGAGGATGCTCTTGATGGCTCCCCTGTAAAAAGTGGTGAGAGCAGACAGTGGCAGCCTGGTCTTTTTGAGCTTCTCAGGTGGTGACGCTTCTGTTGACCCTTCTTGACTGTATGGCGGGTATTAACAGTCCAGGAGAGGTCATCAGAGATGTGAAGGCCCAGGAACTCGGTTGTTTTGACTTTCTCTATCCCTTTGATAGTGAGTGGTTGGTGAACTATTGCTTTTCTCCTGAATTCCATAATCATTTCTTTGGTCTTTACTAACATTCATGTCCAGATTGTTCCCGTCACACCCAGCAATCAAAGTGTTCACCTCATCCCTGCAGTTATGTGCATCCCCCAACACTAATGACACCCAAGACTGTGGTATCATCAGCAAATGTTATAATATGGTTTGTTATGTTTTGCAGTACAGTTATGGGTGAGGATGGTGAAGAGCAAGGGGTTGAGCATACAACCTTGGGGAACACCAGTATTCAGGACTATGTGTTGAGAGGTGTTGTTTCCAGTGCATGTCCATTGGGGTCTACCAATCAGAAAGTCAAAGAGTCCAGTTACATAGGTGCTTGTTTATCCTAAGTTTCACAAGCTTCTCCACCAGATGCATTGGATATCACAGTAATGAACACAGAACTGAAGTCAATGTACAGCAGCCTTATGCAGTTGTTCCTTCCTTCTAGGTGTTTTAATGCAAAGTGCAGTGCAACTGATACTGCATCCGTAGTCAATCCATTTGCCTGGTATGCAAACTGGAATGGATCAAAGGACTTAGGCAGACCCGAAGATAAATGTTTCTTCACAATCCTCTCAAACCACTTCATGACATTTGAAGTTAAGGCAACCGGTCTGAAGTCATTGAGGCAGGTAGGGTTGGGTTTCTTCAGAAGTGGAACAATACATGCTTCCTTTAAACATGAGGGAGCTTTCTCTATAGCAAGGGATGAGTTAAAGATGTCTGCCAGTACCAGACATAACTCATCAGCACACCCCTTCAACACCTTGCTAGGTATGTTATCTGGTCCAGCAGCCTTCTTAAGCTGAAGTCTCACCTCCTCAGAGATTAAGGTGAACATTATCTACTCTTTGTCAGTGTTTGTTTTAGAAGCTATGGGGGCGTTCTCCTCAAAATTGCCAAAGAAGGAGTTCAGTTCATTTAGGAATTAAAAGCTCTCATCGCATTGGGGTGTTTTGGTCTTATAGTCCATAAGCTGCTGTATCCCCTGCCATAGGCTTCTTGTGTCCATCGTATCTTGGAAGCAGATCTGAATTTTCCTCCTATACTCCCTTTTTGACCTGGCCGCCTTTAACCTTTCTTGGTCATTTGCCTTGAGGGCTGTGTTTCTATCCCTCAGTAGCTCATAGACATTCCTGGTGAGCCAGGGCTTCTGATTAGCTCTTATAGTGATGACTTTCATGGTGATGATATCCGCCACGCATTTATTTATGTAGGCAAGAACTGATTCAGTATAGGCGTCTATGTCTAACTGGAAGTTGTGCAAAGCCCCTACTTTGAAGACCTCCCAGGAGGTGGTATTGAAACAGTCCTGAAGGCATTCCATGGAACCCTCCTGCAAGACTGATTGGTTTAGTTGTTGATTTTTCTCTGATCAAAGCTGTCTTATAGGTGTGTGTGTGTGTGTGTGTGTGTGTGTGTGTGTGTGTGTGTGTGTCTGTATATATATATATATATATATATATATATATATATATATATATATATATATATATATATATAGAGGTCCCCTTCACATTGTCGACACTTCAAACTGCTGAAATTCATATGTCCGAGCCCATATAATCGACATTTGAAATGCCGACAATGCAGAATTGGTGTCTCCGTATAGTGCAGAAAAGATTTCCATTCCTGCACTGTAGTGTGATCTCAGAGTTGGTATATTTAAGTTATGGGGGATGGGGGGATGCAGGGGGGCTTCCTCCCTGCTAGCTGTGTTTAGGTAAGTCTTTGCTGGTTTTCTGTTTTGGCTTTCATATGTTCGACATTTCAAATGTTGGTCATATGGTCTCGGCCATATGAATTTCAGCATTGTGAAGTGTCAAACATATTAATCAGATCCATATATATATATATATATATATATATATATATATATATATATATATATATTTATTTATTTATTTATTTGAATAGATGGTTTTGGTCTTGGATTTTTTCTTCAAAGTCGGTAGTCAGCCTGTATTCATCATATTCTCTGAGAGATTGTTCCAAACAGCTGGAGCTATTTTTGAGTAACTTTTTCACATATATCCAGTATGAAGCAGAACTCCTCAATAACCCTATTCAAGCGCAAACTAGACAATTGGATGGGAGACTGTACTTCCATTGAAAGAGAAGTGCCTCTTCCTGCCATATTCAAAATGAAGCATTAATTTAACATAAAGAAATTAATAATTTTTAGTCATGCATAGTACTGTTGTAAATGGCATAACTTATGTTGCATATTTTTGAACTGTACATCACATTATCTTACCACTTCTAATTATTTCATTTTCTTGATCTCTCCCCACTCTGTTCCCGTTAATTTGTGGCTTGCAGCTGTTCTAACATCTATTCTGCTTAACTTTTATTGTTCCTATTTTAGTTTCAAGGAGGATGCTTCACTTTTGCTAACTTACAGCTCCCCATGGCTGTTTTCTAGCTTTGTTAACCTCCTGCGGAGGGGAAACTAGCTTGGCAGTAAGTTGCTGAGTAAGACCAAACAACACATCACACCCACATAAATTTTGTATTGGAGCATTGTTGTCTGTCATACCACTTCAGGCATGTCTGAAAAGCTGCTACGCCTCTTCTACACCTGCTTACTGGACTTTGTTTGAAAAGCACAAAGATGACGTAAAGATACATAAAAGGCACTACAGGAGTAGAATATGATTGGTTACTGCTGTTATTCACCTGGGGCTATTAGCACCACTACAACATCATAACTTATAATTAGCAAAGAAAAATATACAATATACCTCTACCCCTGCTTAATGCAATGCCATCTGGTTGCAGTAAACACCAACCAACTGCTTTCATGGAAGATGTGACAAAGGCAGCATAAAGACTTCCTATATCATCTGTCTGGGCTGAGGTCTGTTCCAGCAACATGCCTGGCACACCATCTGCATGGGCTAACAAAAGATAAATGCAATTAGGGATGAGCCACACTGAGGATGAATTACCATACTGTAGATAAACACTTGTTGGTGTGGCAACCATGTGATTAGCTATTGCTTCTCTTTTGTAAGCCAAATATGCAGCAAATATTGACTGGAAAATAAAACAGAAGCATAAAGTAAATTCAAATAACTGTCCATCCCAACCTCAAAAAATATATATATAAATACAACTCCAGCAAAAAAAAAAGCTATGTTCAAGAACGAGGGCCATACTGTGTTTCTGGAATAACTTGTTTTGTTCAACTCCATACCGCTAACAACCACTGCAACCATTTGTCAGTATAACATAGAAAAATAAAGCTGTTAAAGTCTGGTAAATATCAAGCACTGGTGGGATAATGCTTAGAAAACACCTGACTATGTCATTCTGAATTGTAACCTTTATCCAGCGAGAGAACGCCATGAAGAATTGCAATTGTCTTTAAGAAAGAATGTGGCAGCCATAAATGAAATGCATTCACATTCGAGACAGGGTATACACCAAAGAGAAGAACATCAGAAAGTGGGGCTAGGTGGGAAGGGACTGGGAGAAGAATCAGAGTACATTTGAAAAATACAGAGTACCTTCTCTAGACCCATAGAAGTCCTTATCACTCTGTATTCTGCACTAATCAGGGCCCATCATATGAGTCAGTGGCCATTTTGGGATGCATCTTACTAGACATATTAGGCAGTTGGAGAAATCCCAGAGGTTCCTAACAAAAAAGATCATTGGCCTAAACAGACCTGAGATACAAGGAGAGGCTTCAAGCTCTGTCCCTGTATTCAGTGCGCAATAGACTCTTTAGGAGCCTTGCTTTTCAGACCATTAGGGATCTGGCAGTCCGAGACATCTTACATCTCCACAATTCAAACAGTCCAGAGTGCACTAGGACTATAGAACTGAACCGGCCTCAGCAAATAAAAAATCATGGTGGAGGGACAGATTCTGACATACTATGACTACCCTTTCTCCAAAAAAAACTTCCATTCCAGATCAAGCAATACCACACACTATCTTCCTCAAAAAAAAAAAAAAAAAGAATTGGATAAGTATTCACCTATTCACTCCCAGTATGAGAAATATGAATCCACAAACAAATAAATAAAAGAAACTTCCTTAGTGATGCACAGAGGACAACTTGGAACCAGCAATAAAGTGTAAAACTTTATTAATGAGTTAAGCGCTTTCATTCCTAAAATTCACTGGAACATTTAAATATCCCTTCTAAGGGCCGCATGATAAAACAAAAGAAGCAATAAAATCACACTCTCACAATGCTTCAATTTTAATACGGAATTAAGAAAAACAGTTTCATTAAGACCAGGGTAACTAGCTGCATTTAATTTGATCTGCCATCTCAATTCACAAGCATCAAGATGTTCACCCACTATTCTACCCTGAATGACTTTCTTAATTTGCTCTATTACTAAAAAGCCAAAAGTATGTGTCACATACCATTACATGCTTGTACAATGCATTAGTAGGTTTTTTGTTTCTAATATCCAGGCTATGTTCATAAATTCAATCCTTTAACTTCCTAGAGGTTTTACCCACATACAAGGCAGGGCATTTTAGGCATTGGACTAAATATACCACATTTATGGAACAACAATTATA
Source organism: Protopterus annectens (assembly GCF_019279795.1). Lineage (NCBI taxonomy): Eukaryota > Metazoa > Chordata > Ceratodontiformes > Protopteridae > Protopterus > Protopterus annectens. The sequence continues at coordinate 67,802,565 of NC_056733.1, forward strand.
ATACCCCTTGATTTTATAAGTCGCTTCTCTAACTATAAAAGCGTTACCACAAGTAATCTTGGAGCAATGTGGACAAAAAACACATTTTTTTCATTCCAAATACTTTATGCCATCTCCCCTGCTTTCTTACTCCTTTGAAATAATTTTTAAACGAGTTGTCTTTCCTATAAACACAAAATGGTTTTGGTTTTGGAAGGAGTAAGAAAGTGAGAGGGTATCACCCAGACACAAATAATAGATTGGGCAGGGGGTACTGTGATGTAGTTTCAGATGGTGAGACTGATTAAGCCTGAGTTGTTTAAATATTTGCTGATAAACGTAGGATATCATATTGTCATACACAGAGCTCCAACAATCATAATATGTCCTGTGTCATTCTTTCTACACCTTGTCTGTAAATAATCATAATATGTCCTGTGTCATTCTTTCTACACCTGGTCTGTAAATAAAATATGAAGCACTTACATGATAAGAAGAATGACGTACATGACAGCAATAAGCAATAAACCACAGACTTTATTAATACCTCCTGGTGCAGGCCCTAAAATACAAGAACACAGTCCTGGAAACAGTAGGAAAGCTGCTATTTCTGTAGGATGTTTTTCTTAAGAATGGTTAATGGCACAGAAAGGTATGCCGCCTGACCAGTTATTTGTGGGTGTTCCCAGAAGCACCTGGCTTCATAAGGAAAGAGCTATTTTTATTTAATGAACATTTAAGTGCCAACCCCAGGAGGGCCCCACCATTTAACTGCATTTGTGCATATAACTAACATTATGACCTTCTGCTTAGGGCTTAGTAGAGCAGTAATACAAAGTTCTGCATGCTTGTGTGAATGTGTGCACACTGCATTTATATGGAAGCTCTCTCAGGAACCTTCACATAACACAATGTTTTATGTGAGCAATATACGCCTAAATATTGAAATGACTTCTAAAAAATTAATGTGCTTTTCAAAGATAATTAGCCTCAAAGAACCATATTGAGAGTGAGCTTAATTTAGAGTTTTGCTAGTTTTCTCCTGCAGAAATGGCATGAAAGGAAATACATCCAATTACTAAGATCCAATGTAGTTTATTTATTCATTTATACTGTTCCGTGGTGGTGCAGCGGTAGCATTGTTGCCTCATAGCAAAAGGTTCTCACGTTCGATTCTCGGCTTGGGTTGGAAGTGCCTTCTGTGTGGAGTCTGCATGTCCTCCCCGTGGTTGAGTGGGCATTCGAAAAACATGCATTGAATGGGCGTGCCTTCGTTGAAGGTTGGGCATCAGGCTGGCAACTCGACATTATAAAAACCAACTGCCAATCATTAGCGGACCGGAGTTCCGCTGTGGTGACCCTTAACTGGGAAAAGCCGAAAGACAAACAAACATCCAGGTAATAAATGCACTAAGGCAGCATACCTGTTTAAAACTTGCTCTCAGAGATGCCAAGATCTAGTGTGATTAAAAATGTTACTCCTTTTAGTGTATAATCAGAGACACCAAACAGATCATCAGAGCATAGGATCATAGGAAGTTACTAGACTATTGGCCCTGAGGCCCTTATAAGCCTAGACAAGAGTTTAGCCCATGTATAGACAAATCAGCACCCAATGCTCCTGTCCAGCAGGGACACAGGTGGAATCCCAGGGATGTATTTTCTATTTCCCATCCAGTTATCCAAGTTGCTCTTAAAAGGGGGTAAAGAGGTACTCTGCTTGATGTGGAGAGGGAGTCTATTCCACAGATGGGGGAGTCTCTGGGTCACCAATTTGTCCTGCCAACAAGTCCTATTGATGTCATAGACCAGGTTGAGGCCATGTGTGTGGGTTACTTGAGTGGAGCTTGACTTGGGGATTTGCAGTCCCAATAAGGTGGTGTCCGAGATCACCTTGTATGCCAGACAGAGGTCACATCTGAGGAGTCTGTATGAAACAGAGTAGAGGGATAAGGCTTTTAGCCTATCTGTGTATGGTAGGTTTTTGAGGCCCTGGATTCTCCTGTTGAGGAACCTCCATGATCTCTCCAGCTGCTGCATGTGCTTTGCGAGGTACATGCCAAATGGGGCGTTGTACTCAATAATGGGCTTTATAAGGGAAGAATACAGAGATGTTATGACCTCCTTGTTCCTGGATGAGATACCCTTACTTATGAGGTGGGGCATGTAGAAAGCTTTCCATACAATGGAAACAACATGGTGGTCAAAAGTCAGGTTGCTATCAATCTGGGTTCCCAAATCCCTCATGACTGACTGCATCCTTAGGACATTGTTATTAATGTGATAATTTGTGGGGACTTTACTCTTCCCAAAGGGGATGATGATGCATTTTTTGTATTCAGCTTGAGGCCATGTTTCTGGCATTAGTCATTTGTTTGGGTGAGACCCTCTTAGATGATGTACACGTCACTAGGGGAATTTATGACAGCACCCATCTTGCAGTCATCTGCAAATCTGGTCAGCCATAACCCACTGCTTTTGGCCTGCACCTCAGAAAATCATATCCCAAATAACAGAGGGCCCAAGACAAAACCCTGGGGTACACCACTCGATACGGGTCTACTACTTGAGGTGGCTTCCCCTATTTTGACTAGATGGATTCTATCAGTGAGCCAATTAGCTACTCATCTGGTAACATATGGATTGATGCCTAGTTTAGAGAGTTTATCTATTATGCCCGAGTGGGGAATAGTGTCGAAGGCTTTGGCCAGGTCAAGGTAGGCGGTGTGCACTGTCTTCCCTTCATCCATGGCTTTGGTGACTGCCTCAAAAATGTCAACCAAATTTAACTGACACAACCTCCCCTTGATGAAGCCAAACTGTGTGGGATCGAGTGTTGGAGGTTGCCAATGTCCTTGTTAATGAGGTCCATGATAATCAGTTCCATGGGCTTGCAGATCAGGCTAGTTAGGCTGATGGGTCTATAATTTCCCAGATCATTGGATGCTCCACCTTTGTGTAAAGGGATGACAGTGGCTGTCCTCCACTCAGCTGGGACAAAGCCGGTAATCAGGCTTTGGTTGAATAGGGCACCTAATGGGGCTGCTCGTTCCTGCCTGAGTTCATATAGGATGCAGCCTGGGATGTTATCGGGTCCCATGGAGGCTGTATTTTTTTGCCTTTGAAAGAGCAGTGATGACCTGATCCCTAGATATAAGGTGAAGGGGCAGGTACTGGGAATGTCCCGATTTACTGATGGGGGCAGAGGGGTGAACTTTTCACTGAATCTGTCAGCCAGCAAGTTTGCTATATCTACAGCATTTGTATATGTGGTGTCCTTGACCACCAGCTCTGAGCATATCTGACCGTATCTAGTACATGCTTTGCCACTGACCACAGTGATGTGCTGAATTTTAGTATGGAACATGGGTCACAGGTACTTCTGGGGCAGGGATGAGTTGCCTTTAAGCCGGCATTTAAGTTTCGCTATAGGCTTGTGTTTTGCTGGAAACAGTTCAGTAAATGTAAAAGCAGAGTAACATGGTACTGATTCATGCTAGTATGTAGCAGCCAGACTGTTGGTCTTTTCATATGTTGTTCATAGGTTCATAGGTTCATAGGTAGGTACTAGGCTATTGGCCCTAGGGCCTACACAAGCCTAGCCAAAAAGGTACCCTGGCTTTTGCCACCCAAGAAAATTATTTTCCTGTGCCCCTGTCAAGCAGAACCACAGAAGTGATCCCCAGGGTGAATTTCCTATTACCCATCCAATCATCAAGATTTTTCTTGAAGAGTGCTAATGAGCTCTGTTTGACATAGATAGGTAGTCTGTTCCAGGGTATGGGAAGTCTCTGGGACAGGAATCTATTCCTCCAGCATGTTCTGTTTATTGTGGTGACCAGGTTTAGGTTCCTAGAGTGTGTAGCTCGGAGGGATTGGGATTTCTTTAAGTGGAGCATGTCCAACAGCTCTGGGTTTGACATAGCTTTGTATGTTAGGCAGAGATCACCTCTGAGTAGGCGATATGCGATGGAGTAAAGCTGGAGTTTTTTGAGACGGTCTGTGTAAGGCATCTGTTTGAGGCCAGTAATCGTCTTTGTGAGGTATTTTTGCTGCCTTTCCAGTTGTTGTAGATGTCTTGTGAGGTACATACCAAAAGGGGCGTTGTACTCTATAATGGGTCTAATGAGTGATGAGTAGAGGGGAACAATGACCTCTTTTTTTCTGGATGAGAAACCTTTTGTGATGTGGTGTGCCACGTAGAAGGATTTCCTGACCACTGTGGTGATGTGATTATCAAAGGAGAGACTACTGTCCACCTGTGTCCAAAGGTCTCATCACACTTTCGGTGTTAAGTAGACTACTGCCTATGTGGTAGTTCATGGGTACAGAGTTTTTACCAAAGGGGATGACAATGCATTTTTGGCATTGAGCTTGAGACCATGGCTTTGACACCAGGCATCTGTCTCAGTGAGGCCCTTTTGTAGGATGTCCACATCGTTAGGAGTTTCGATTATGGCTCCTAGTTTGCAGTCATCTGCAAATTTAGTTAGCCAAAGTCCTGTGTTAGCCTTTACTTCAGAGAAGTAGCTACCAAACAGGAGATGACCTAGGACTGAACCCTGTGGTACTCCACTTGGCACTGGTCTGAAGTCTGATTTGGAGTCTGCTACTTTCACAGTGTGGGTTCTGTCAGTAAGCCAGTTGGCAACCCATCTTGTGACATAGGGATTTATACCTAGCTTAGTGAGTTTATCTATAATTCCAGAGTGGGTGATGGTGTTGAACACCTTGGCGAGATCTAGATAGGCTGTGTGAACCACCTTACCCTCATCTATGGCTTTGGTGACTACTTCAAAGAAGTCTATCAGATTTAGGAGACATGATCTGCCTTTTACAAACCAAAACTGTGTGGGGTCCAGAATTTGGAGATCTCCAATGTCTTTGTTTATGAGTTCCATGATGATACGTTCCATGGCCTTGCAGTCCAGGCTCGTCAGACTAATGGGGCGGTAGTTCCCGGGGTCTATTGTGGCCCCCCCTAAGTGGAGTGGGATAACTGTTGCAATGAGCTATTCAATGGCTACAAAGCCTGAGGTGAGGCTATGATTGAACATGGTACTTAGGTGAAGTGCTAGTTCATTCTGTAGTTCATGTAGAAGGCAGCCTGGGATGTTGTCAGGTCCCATGGATGCTGTGTTCTTGGCTTTGGAGAGTGAGGTTTTTACCTGTGCATCCGTGATTACAGGACCTTTGCATTCTTCCGGTATAAAAATGGGCCCTTTAGGGGGTGAGAGGGGGGTAAAGTTGGGGGGTAAAGTTAGCACTAAACCTATCTGCCAAGATGTTGGCAATATCAGTTGGTTCTGTATATTTAGTGTCATTGTGCTGTAACTCAGAGCAGATCTGAGTGTTGCCATTGAGATTCTTGACATAGCTATAGAATGCTTTGTGGTTGTCTTTAGAATCAGTGGCAATTTTGTTTTCATAACTAGCTTTGGAAGATTTTATGAGGGATCTCAGCTTCTTACTGAGGCTGACCAGGGCTTTCCTCCAATCATGGGATTTTACTCTTTTTTGCAACAGTTTTTTTCTTCTGTTGTAGAGTTTGTTTATGGCAGAAGACCACCAGATTGGCTTCCTTTTTTTGGAGGATAGCATCTTGGGTCTGTTAGGGATAGCATGATCCATGCACTCGTGTAAGTGCTTATAAAGTGCATTTGTGTAGGATTCAGCAGTTGTAGCTCTATTGTCCATCTGCATGGGTGTCGTGAAGTTTGCCACTTCTGTCTTAAGCGTGAAGTTGGCATTGGAGAAATTTTTTACAGTTGTTTTCCTAATGGGGGTGGGAGCGGGATGTGGATGTCTAGGGTGATTAGCTTGTGGTCAGATCTGACCAACGAGGAGCTGACCTCTGGTGTGGAACACCGGTCACCCATGTTGGTGATGACCAGGTCTAGGATATTGCTGCCCCTGGTGAGGGTGTGGATAAGTTGATCCAAGGCATTGGAATTGATGATTTCCAGAAAACGTTGAGCAAAAGAGTTGGTACATGAGTAGTTTTCCCAGTTAATGGTAGGGTAGTTGAAATCACCCATTATTAGAGTGTTGGGTTGTACCTTAATATTTTCCAGTGTATCAAGAAAAGAGGAGTGGGAATCCTGGGGCATGGTGGGGGGTCTGTAGCAAACTACAATCTGGATTGCGGTTTTGCCCAGAGTTAGTTGAACTTGGATAATCCCGGATGCATTATGCTGAGCAACTAGCTTGAAGGTGTGGATATCCTTAATGAATATGGACACGCCTCCACCTTCAGTGTTTCGGTCTGGGTTTGGTGGCCGAAAGGTGTGGTATGAATTATAGCCTGGTAATGCAGGGGTGCTCTCTGGAGCTTTGAACCAGGTCTCTGTCACTGCACAGATGCCAATGTTCTCCATTTTAAGGAGTGCCTCGAGTGAGTGCATTTTGAGGTTTAGACTTCTAGCATGTCTGCAAGACCTTGAGTATCTGATTATAACTGAAATATAGATAAAGAATAAAAAGAGATCTATGCATGGGGTAATGACTTGGCTTTTTTGGGGGGGAGAACAATTCTGTAATTAAAAGAAGAGACAGAAAACTGTCATATGAGGAAAATAAAAACTGCAAAGATCACTAAGAGATATTTATTTATTTGCTTACATTTTTTGACCTGGGAAGAGCACTGATCCTCACACTGTTTTCAGGCCAGCCAGAGAAAGGAAAAAAGGCACAGAACAATAAAGTAACAGTTATTAAAATAACCAAGAATAATACTTTTCTTCGGGTAACAATAATTTGGAACAATTCTATTGAATTGAAATAATAAGATTAAGTAGAAAACATCCAGTTACAAGGAGGAGGAGGCGAGTGTGGCAGGAGAGGAGGTTAAGAAGAGGGGAGAGTAGAACTGGGCTATAGAGAAGTGAGGGGAGCAAAAGGAGGTTTAAGAAGTCAGCTGTGGACGTGGGAGGTTTAGAGAGTCATGTAAAACATTGGTAATGATGCAGATTAGATAATATCAGTGGTCTGCATTCTGTATTTCTTAAGAGAGATTTTTTTTAACTAAAAGTGTGAGCAGAATTGTAAGCTTCTTAACAATGGGAAGGTAGGGACTACCACTGCTTGAGACCAATACTCCAGTAGACAAATTCTGTACGGTGTAGAATATTACAAGGGGGGGGTGAGGATAGTTACAGAGGACGGAAGTGAAAGAAGGGTGTAAGTAGAGGATCTAGTTGTAAGATGGCTTGCTAGGGCAGAGAAAGAGTCTTTGTTAGGGGGCTTGTGGAACACTGAACTGAGAAACAGCTATGACCTTTGCTCACATGGAGCCATTTAGCTTTAGTCAATTCAAGGTAATCACACTTTCCTTTAGAGCAGAGGATAATGAATGTACAGATTTGACTGAAAAGTGTGTATGTATAACAGAGGAATTCTTTGAATCTTTTGAGATTGTTAGATAGGAATATTTTAATTGAGGATATCTATAACTATAGCAATTCATTTTTGTGGACAGAATACAAGACAACTTGTTCTAATTATAGCAAATCATGGACAGAGGCAAGATAACAGCACAATATGCTCTTATATGCTAGCGTACACACCAAGAATGTCTTACAAATTTATAGGAAATTAGTATGAGAAAGGAAGAGTATGTTACAATGGGAACTGAACCCAGGTTTCTGGAGTATATCCTGAATTATGGCCTCTAACTACAGGTTCAAATAGTTTTACCACACTCTCCATAGAGGTACATCCTTTTCCAGAGTGCAACATATCCTGAAGTCTGAAAATGTTAAGCTTAGACCACTTCCTGGAAAGAAGCAATGTTAGAAATGTCAGTGTCAGTAATAAGTGCAAAACATTTGCCAAACACACCCACTTAGAGATTACAGGAGACATGGTGCCATGGACTACAAAGACCTCTTGTCTATCAAAGGGAACAGGTGATATGCTCTTGCACTTAAAATAATGAATAATAAGTGAACAGCTGAAAAGCTGGATGTACATTGTATTATGGAATTATTTATGAATTATTTATTAAAAATGCTTAATAAAGCAATTTTAGAAAAAAGCTCTTCTGCACACGTCTGACATTTTAATGCACCTTGGGGATTACTCAGATACTTAACTAAACAAGTAACTTGCTTTAATCACATTCTTTTAATCTTAGGTTCTTGACAATATCGTTGTCATTCATCTGTAAGAATTCTAACTTAAGTAATGATCTTTGCACATGCTGTGATGTGACATTCAGTGAAATGTGTGCACAGCATACTGTGCAGTGTCTTACTTAGGACAAAACTGTTTTACATGCCATCTGCTATGTGTGTCTTGACTTCCTGCTGTGTTTCCCATGACAAGCAAGGCAGAAGCAGCTTCATTCATACTGCAGGGTCTTCAGACAGGTGGTAAAGTGTCACTGGCAGTCTGTTCTTAAGTGCTGTATTGAAAAAGAATCACACTTAATGGCATGCCTAGATCACAGAGTGCTCAGTGCAGTAATATGTTATTTACTGTTATATATATATATATATATATATGTTATATTATATCTGAATAAAACAGTAAACAAATCACTCTGGAAGATTTAGAGGGACCATTTGTAAAGATCAGTCGCACGTTTACATACAGCCAAGTTCACAGGTATTCATATTTGAGAAAGGAATGGCCTGCTCATTGCTAGCTGGGAGATTTAAGCACACACATAATTATGATTCATTTTTATGCTGCATAATGCAACGGTTTTGAAGTGTAATGAAAAGATTGAAGGGGCAGTAATAAATCCAAAAACTTTTCCAATAACCAACCCAATTTGACAAAGTATCCAAGAAAACATCCATACTAGACTGCATACCCTCAACCAACCCTGAAAAAAATTAAACTAGCCAGCACCCCCCAGACTCTTTCAATAATCACACCCTCACCTACATTGACAGAGAATATTACAAGCCCCCAACCCCTATACTTCAGTTCCGTGAGAAACTTAACTAAGTTTGATAAGTCCATATGTAATGACATGCTTAAAGAATGTGACTGGGAACTCCTCAAATATCTGCCTCTAGATGAAGCTGTCTGTCACTTCACTAACTCCTTCTTAATTATACTAAACCAACAAGCCCCACTGCAACATAAAAGAGTGAAAATACAGTCTGACCCTTGGCTAACATCAAACTAAACAACTCGTGATAGACAGAGACAATGCCTAGAAATTAGAAGTTATGTACCTACCATAACGTTCCATGTTAGTTGTCTTCTCTTTTTCTTTTCTTGCTGGGATGGTTGGGAGTCTCCTCGCTCTTCCGACTACTTTGGCTTTAACTTGAGAACTACCAGCTTTTTCGAGGCAAACCCCCATCCCTATATGATGGGAGGCGGAACTACCTCAGATCTAGGTTGCTAACTAACCTGCTAAGGACTAATCAACATAATTTAAAACAACAAGTTTTTAAAGAGTCCTCATATGAAGGCTCAGGGAGGAAAAAAACCTGATAGGAAAACTCTTCAAAGATCTGTCCAGGCCAGGGGTAGGGGAGGGGAGCAGGAGGAGAAGAAGAAAAAGAGAACATTGCGTAATAACGAAAATAATGGTGTAAATTACTTAAACTAAATTGGACTAATCTACTCTTCAAGGGAGATGACTTCGTCCCCGGCCACCTGTCCCCCGGGTGGCTCAATGGAATCAATGGTAAAGAACTGGAATATCTCTGGAAGCCCTGAGCCCTGGCCACAAGTAACTTGTAATGAGAGACAAGTCCAATGAGTAATGAGCACAGTGGTGCACAAAGGCCATCAATGCTGCTACTGTAAATAAAAAGTGCAAAAAGTGATAGAGAAAAGGTGCAGTGGTGGATTGGTTTAGAAGTGAGAAATTGATTGGTGCTAGAGGATAGAAATGATGTCAACAGAGAAATGGGAAAAGATGCATTACTGACTGAAAGACATCTTAGAAACTGGAAGACCTATCTGATTTCTAATATGGGAGACAAATAATTGGTCAAATAATTGAAATGATTGCTTCTATTGTTTAATTTCTGTGCAAATAATGAAGGGATGAAGCAAGATGGACGGAAAAAAATGCTAATAATGGTTTAGGAAGAGAACTGTTAGGGTTAAGGAAGGTTTCGTTCTTAATGATACCCAGAAATATTGAAAAAAACCAAGGAAGAGATAAGAAAGGAAGGGGTTGAAAAAAAGGATCTTGCTGAAGTGACAGCCAGTAAGAATATGGTTTTTAGGTCAATAACTGCTGAAGTAAGAGCACTTAGAAGAATAACCAGTAAGAACATAGTTTTCCAAATCATTAACTTCCAAAGAACATGGGAACGAGTATTTCGAAGGATTAGGAGTAAACTTTATGATCCCATTATAGGAAGATCCCATGAGCGGAGGGATGTAGGGGAAAAAAAATCTGGGAGAAACTCCTTGCATAATCTATGCATATATACTGCTTGGAAATAAGCCAACATGATACTTGGAAAGTTGATACAGGGACGGAGCAATGAAAATCCTGAAGGAAATAGAAATCAACAATGTGCAGGAAAAGTAAATCAGAACAGTAATCTAAAACCTGATCCAGGAAACGGCTTCCATAAGGGATAGATAAACCTGGTATTAGCAGAAATAGTGGAAGCATTAAGGAACTTGCTAAGGAGATAAGAATCAGAAGGGACTTTAAGGAAGACACTAAAGTCAAGCTGGTGAGGGGTGAGGTAGGAGAATGAGCTCAGTGCTGAGCTTGGAATGCAGGAGACAGATAATCAAAAGAGATCGATGCTGGGTGATCCTGGTGGGGCAAGATGCAGGAATGCAGGTCAGAGAATGACTTGCACCAGAAGCAAGCGCTTTAAGAATGATGACCAAATTCTTGAGTCAAAAAGTGGCTTTTTCTGAATGACTTGTGGAACTCAAGAAAAGGAGGAAAAGATGAGAGGGGTTAGACCAAAAGAAGGGGGGGGAGTCTCCTAGAAGGGAAAGGGAAGGGAAGGGGTGGTGAGGGAATCGCACTTGGTTGGTGCTTTGAGGGAAAAAAAAGCAGAGCAATACAAAAGAGGCCCCCACTGGAAAAATCTGATCAGATACATCAGATTGATCAGAGATGAACTGAGAGGCAAATGTTGGACCTGCTTGAGCCTGGCCGGGCTAGGAGGTTGGACCTGCCCCCATGTGCCTGCCCGCCAAAGAGAAACCGATGAGATTGATGTCGGTGCGTCCAGCCAAAGTCACTGAGGGACCTGCCCATTGCCTGAGTCTAGTCCTCCACGCTCACATTGTATACCACCTGTCGGACTGCTTGTTGTTGATGTACCAGACCACTTAGGAAGAAAGTAGATTTGAGGCCTACTATGGCCCGTGGGAAGGACATTTGAAAGAGCTATGACATTTATGTGGCACTATGGATATTGCCGTCCGTGGATCATCCTGCCATGCCCCTTACCCCGTCCCAGGCATCCGAAAGAGACTGCTGGCTGTGGACCTGAAGAAAGCAAAGAAAGAGTGTGACCGATGAAGAATGAGCACAAGGAGGATGAAGTGAAGAACAGTCCTGTGTTGCAAGCCTGATCAAGATTTCCAATTCCACCACTAGCGATCAAGAGCATCCACAGAAGAATAATAGCATCCACTGCAGAAGACACATGTGGAATAGCGCCTTGAGTGTCTGCTATAAAGCCACATGTAGGCGAGCCAGTGGTAGTATAACAATGGCCGCAGCCAGAAATGTTGGATGTCCAGAACCAAATGATTTTGGATGTCCAGAATCCTTTGGAATCTTTTAATGAAAAGGATGTTTGAATGCAAGGAGGCAGAGAAGATTTTAACAATTACTGAAGTTCCCAAACTGCTGCAAAGCTGTAGAGTGTAGTCTCTGCAGACTGAAGAGAGATTTTGGAAGTGGCGGTCTCGGAGAAAAAGCCAACAACCTGAAAGAGTGGAGTCCTTGGACTGAAGAAGCCATGAGGACCTGGTGTGGGCGCTGGAAGGACTTTATCGTCCCTCTTTAGAAACGAAGCAAAGAGGCGACTGGAAATGAAGAGGACTCAGAGCACAGCTCTCTGAGGTGGTCTGACCTGGGGGCTGAATCTAGGCCAGGAAACGGGGCTCTGATTGAAATCAATGAGATGAACTGTCACGCGGCAGAGAGGTCTCTGGAAGTTGTCCTTGCTTTCCTAGCTGATGCGCCTTGAAAGTCTGTGAAGGCGAGCACAGCGGATTGATCCTGCTTCTTAGGGCTGAATGGTCTGGCGTTTCAGGTCTAATATTGCTTTAGGGACCAACACTCCTGTTGAGATTGGACCAGATCTAATACAGTGTCTGAACCCTCCGGGTCTGCTGGTACCTTTGAAATCTCTTTTCCTGTTCTATCCTACCTGGTCTGTCGGCAACTTTCTGTGACTCTTTTTGTCCGGCTGACGAACCTCCTGTTCTGGGGAATTGTGAGGCACGGGTGAAAGGATATCTGGAACTCTCTGTTGATAATCAGGGGCCACACATGGGTGTGATAGGGATTGCTTGCCTACTGACTGTGTCAAGGAGTGACTTGTGACTGGGATTGCAGGGGTGGGACAAGGGCCTCGGGAAGGGGATGCTGAAAGGGCTTCTGGACAGAGGGGCCCTGCCCTCTGCTCTGACTCTCTTTCTACTTCTGTGACTATTGTTGCTGGCCCCTCTGCCTACCCCCTGCCTCTAGGGGTGCGTCGGAAAGGCAGGCCCGTATAGCTCATTAGTTTTGACCCTTATGATATCGGAGTAGCTCCAAGGACACTGGACAGGAAACAAGTGAAGGATCCAAACAAGTGTTTTGATATCTGCTCGAAGGGAGTCCTGATGTCCTATAACGGCAGAAAGAGTAAAGGCAGAGTGAAGCAGACAAGGGGTCAGTAATCCTTCAATTGAAGGTCGAATAAAGGCGAACCAGAGATATCCATTAGAAGTGCTCAGGGCCCTGCCAAGGGAGTCATAAACATAATGAAAGCATCATCAGGCTAGGGCAGCGTAGGAAGCAGGTCTGGATAGGAGCCGGCCCTACCTTTCTAGAGCAAGAATTAAGCCCTAGAGCTTGACACACCAGTCTTTAGAAATTCAGGATTGGTCGCTCTGGAAGTGTTTTTCTTGAGCCCAGCAGAAGAATCTCAAAAGACTCAGTTCAAGAAGTTCCTTTTCCATATCTCTTTGGAAGCTCCTTGAAGTGACAAAGGGGATTCAGCCCACAGAATAATCCGCCGAGCTGAATCTTCATAGTGCTGCTGGCACCCTGTCCATGGTCCGGGAATCCTTGTTAGGAAACTGGTTGATGACTAGGGCATTGATACCGGGAGCCTTCTCTCCTGGGGATGGGGTGCCATAGCAATCACAGAGACGCGCTTGAGAAAGGAACTGTTTGTCCGGGTGGGGCACGTGATAAAGTTGGATGAGTGGATGGGGACAGGTGGGGAGATCTGGAGGACACGCGCTCTGAAATCGGACTCCCTGCCCCTCTGTCCAGGTGCTCCGACTGTGTCTGAGAGGGTCCGGGAAATGTGCCTCCAGGGCTACCCGGCTCATCTCGGGGGGATCCCTCAGGAGCCATCCCCCCTCTGGGAGAGGAGTAAACCCTGGTAAGGAGACATCACTCAATCCGGTTCACTGGCTGGATCAGGAGGCAGACTAAAGAGGAGGGGAGATAGAGGGAAGACTAGAGGCTGATGGATCCCTTCCTGACTGAGAGAGAGGCCGTCCTACCCTCCTGGATCAGGGGAGCTAGAGAGAGGAGGACCTGGAACCTGGGCCAGAGGTCCCAGGACCTCCCCCTCTATCACCTCGGGGCTGGGGCACTGAAGCGGAATATCCACGAGAGAGGGGATGTCAGACAGGAGGCCCTCAGGCCAGGACAAGGCCGAGTGACAGGCGTCGGGGAACCGGCTGGCCTCCGAGCCACCCGAAGGGAAGGACAGGGTGGGGTCAGGCCAGGCAGAGGACCAGCCAAAAAGCCGGAGCCGACGGCTGCGGACAAAGAGCCAGATCGGAGAGGGAGAGTGGGAGGGCGGGAGCCGAGACGAGTGTCGGCCAAGGAGGGCCAGCATCGGGAAGGCGGCCCCAGTCCTCAAGGAAGGCCAAGCTAGGTGGAGGTCGCCGTGGGGCAGCGGAGGGAGGCTGTATGGGAGCAGCTAGACGGGCTTTGGGCAGTCCCGAAGCTAGGGAGAACCTGGGCAGTGCCTCTCTGGAGGATCTCAGGACACCCTGGGGGATATTGGGAGAGTCAGCCGGGAAGACCTTGTATATAAGGAGACCCGGCCAGTGGACTTGCGGCTTGCCTGGAAGATGCTTACGGACAAAGGGTTTTCATGGTCAAACAGCCTGGATTCCAGAGAAGAACCACCCAGGTGGTCGCTCCGCACTTTTCGAGACCGGGCCGGTGGGATACTCTACAGCGCCGGGACGAGAAGGCCGGTAGGACAACAAGGGACGGAGACTAGTCCCTGAGCCGAAGATGGCCGCGAAGGGTTCTTCTCTCCGTGCTGGATGAGGCCATGCGGCTCCAGCGGAGAGGTCGGAACACAGAGGAGGCTTAAGCACGAGGAACTAGAAGTCGATATTCCCACTGCTTTTGAGCAGGATAAACTTCCTCCAGCGGGAAAGCTGCCTTAGGCAGTAAAGAGCCTGAGGAGGAGGCTGGCTGGGGAGTTTGGGCCTTGGCAGCTTAGAAGTTCCCAGGACAGCGCTTTAAGCACAGTTCTTCTGTAAAAAGAAAGCCCGCGGAACAACTAAAAGACACCAAAGTTGAAAGCACACAGACCACAACAAGTGTGACACGCAGCATGAGGTTAGAGGCAAGCCTAAAAAAAACGCACAAAACACAAGAAGTTTTAAAACAACACACTCATTAACCAACACACACACAGACCAGGACTTAAGGGTTCACTAAGGGTTGAAAAAGTTACTAAAAATTCCTAGGAAAGGAAAAAACACAAACCCCAAAACGGGCTAAAAATTAATCCCAAACACACACAAAACAGGAAGGGGGCTTTTCAAACTTTTTAACCTAATAAACTTTTACACTTTTAGGTAATATCTTAAGCTTTAGGCTGAAGAGAAGATCGCCAGAAGTCTATAACACACTAGCGGGATAAAGGGTTATACAAGGGAAATAAAACCTAATCAACGGCACAGAACTAGTACCCACTCCTACCTAGATATATATCAGTGCCTCAGAAACTGCACAAAGACACAAATTCATTATGATAAAAAGAACTACTTCTCCATAAACCAAACCACACATACAACCCCCCAAAATATTTTGGCAAAATTTAAATAACCTCATAAATCCAAGCAGAAAACACACCCCAAATCCTTCCCCATTTGAATCCAGCTGGGGACATTGCAGACAAAATCAACATACACCCATATCCAGTACCATACTTAACTCAAACAATAATAACCTATACCCTCCCACCTAACCCCCTCAGGCCATAGGTCCACACCCAAACTCAGTCTAACAATCATCCAAACAAATACCATAAAAATACATTGACACCACAACACTAGCTCCTGACAACCTGCCATCTGAATACCTCAGTATAGCTGCTGACACTATCTGCTACCCTGTGTCTATCCCAGTTAATAGATCCATTACAGAAAACTACATCCCAGCCCTATGGAAAGCTTCCTTCATAATCCACTTACACATAGGTGACACACCTACCGAACTGTCAAACTATCGCCCTATAGCAATCCTTCCTACCCTCTCCAAAGTACTTGAAAAATGCATACATCAGCAGTTCCTAGCCTTTCTATTTGATAACCAATTACTTTCTCCTACCTAACATGACTTTCTACCACACCATAGCATCAAATCTGCCCTACTACATTTCCTAGATACCATTAATCAAAGTAAAAACTCAGGAAGGTTTGTCTCCCCCATTTTTATGGAATTCTCAAAAACCTTTGACATGATCTCACATCAACTATTCCTCTAAAGACTGAATCTTATTGACCTCACAATTCCCTCAACTGGGTGGTTCGCCAGCTACCTAAACAATCGGACACAGTCTGCAAAATGGAATGACTCCCACTACACATTCCTTCCAGTCATTACAAGAGTAACCCAAGGCTGCATACTTGGGCTAATACTTTTTAATACCCTCATTAATGACATGCACAAAGAATCAAAACTCGCCACCATAATACAATAAGGTCTATATTATACATTCGAAGCTTCAAAATTTTGAACCTCATATGTTCGACAACATATGAGCGAAACATGAAACCTTGAATATATAATAAAAAGTAAAAAAAAATTACCTTAATGCTCTGAGCAAGCCCCCTTGCAAGCCCCACACCCCCCCTACTTAAATATACCAACTCCGAGACCGCACTTTAGTGCTGAAAAGGGAAATTTTACCATTCTGCCCGTATGGAGCTGTTGCCTTTCACCTTCGAACTTTTCAAAGTTTGATCATGCGGTGTCGACCATATGATATTCGAACTTTGAAATGTTCAGCAATTTAATAGGGGCCCATACAATATATTGACACCTCAGCTTTGGTTTGCTCTGCTCCACATGTTCCCACCTTAGAAACCATCAAGCTGGAAGTTTTCACCTCTGTAGAAAAATGGCTAAATAAATCTTAGTTGCTCTTAAACCCCAACAAAACCAAACTAATCCTATTCCTTCCCCAAAAATAACTCAAAACAGCATCAATCTTAATATTATCTCCTAAACAGTACAAAATTGAAAATGTCACCAACATAAAATTATCACTGTTAAGTTAAAATCTGATCTGCACTTAGTCACTACAGACAAAAATACATACTGCAAACTAGGCTGTCTTTACAGAGCAAAGTACCTGCTATGTGATTGTAGTAAAAAAATAGTTGCCACCTTACTTCTCCTTCCTACTCTCCCATATGCCTCAACAATATTCATAAATTTCAATTCTTCCACCAAATACAAACTAGAAAGCACCTACAACAAAATGAGCAAATTCTTCTGCAGCTCCCACAAACCACTCCCACCACTGCACAGTGCTCAATACCCTCAGCTGGCCTAAACTTCCTCAACACATTACCCTCTCCCAGCTACTCACAGCATGAAAAATACTTCACCATCCACTCAAAACACCCTAACTGTTAAATCTCATCTATTGGCATGTACCAAATAGAACCCTAAGACTCACAGAACGTTACCTGTTGCCACTAAATCAAATAATTATTACGGTGATTCGGTATTTTCTAACTTCGCCTCCAAGGCAAAAGGAACAAACTTCCAAACCACATCAGGCTTTTAAACAACCTGCAACTCTTCAAATCTGCCCTAAAATATCACCCAACAACTAATAAACTATGCAACTCTACCACACCTATATTATGAAGTATGCAATCATAACACTGTCTGGTATTGATACTGTAGAAGTGTATTAATATAGTTCTGATTTTATTCACAATATCTTGAAAACACATTTCCTTACTCTGATCTGCTTTGTAAATAATATTTGTTGACAGGCTTGTTTTGAAATACTTTGCAAATAAAAAGTAAAGCTAAAAATCCTAGAATTACCTGTAAGAACCATAGTAGCCAGTCACATCTTGGATAAGAAGTATCACTGTGGAATCCTTTTATTTTGCACAGTTCTAGTTACCGGTGCCATGTTAGCTTCCATGGTGAAGCAAAGGTATTCTTCTTGTCCGGCCACTAGGGAGCAACATTACTTGCTAGAGAATTTTCCAGTAGGTTAGGTTTGATAAAAGAAAGAAAGAAAGAGAAGCATGGCTCCCACTGCCCTAACAGGTAGCCACAGGATTTTTTAGCTTTACTTTTTGATTGTTACTACCTCTGCCCACAATAAAAGAGGTTACCAGCATGTTAGTTATTAACATCCTTATGAGAGCACTGTATTTTAGCTTAATACTTTGCAAATAATGTTTGTTGACTTTTTTTTTTTTTGAATCGCCAAAAATGTATTTCTAGCCTTGTTTTAGAGTTTTTCTCCCAGGCCTTCAGTGAAAATGGGCATTTCAGTTTCCAGGCGGACTATAAAACTCATCCTAAATCTGTTCACCCATTTAAATGTAACTAAGTCAGTCCATAGTTCTGCTTTCTCTATTTCTTTTAATTACTTGGATAGTCTCTGTTTTATTATTATTATTATTATTCATCTGTACATAATTGGACTTCTCCCAGAGGGCCCAATTCAATCACAGCCTTAAAAAGGATACAAAAGACTTGTACAGACACATCAGTGCAGTTACTAATGAACATGTTCAAGAGAGGAAAGAAGTAAGGAATCAGGGGATATAGAAGCTCAGAATTTAAGCTGAATGATAAACTAGTTACCTTTGGCTCATGTTTCAGCTTTGTTCCTGAAACAACAGCACTGTGTGTTTTTGTTTCAAATAGTTCAAGAGCAGCAAACTAGACTAGGAAGTGAATGATTCATGTACAGGATTTAATTTCATCATTTAGTAACTCAGGAAGATATTTCTACTGCCTGAAGTGAGATTGAGTTCCGCTGCAATTTTCTGAGATTTTAACACTGTTTGGACACAATACCCAGCATTTCATTGGTGTACTATAACAGTCTGGCTTCTTCCTGAGTCTGCACAATACCCTCTTGATATTCAGTTTCAGATATACGGTGAAAGAACAGGTTTATTAAATATGTCAGTCAGATGATTCCAGTGGAAGCAAGGAATATGAAGCACACAGAGTGCTGCTTCACTATTAAGCATTTACTTTCAAAGTCCTTAAACCCCCTTGTGTCACATGACTAACATCCCAGACCACTTCTACTCTCTTAAAGATGTACGGCGTCATGCACCACATATGCAACATACCCCTTGTACTGTAAGAAAAGATGCCTTTCTTTGACCACTGCTATAAAGTGCATACAGCTGTAAATTAATGTAGCAAATTAACTTTATAACTTTACTTAGTGAGTCATGGACTAGTCTCATCATCATCAACCCTCTTTTTCACATTTTTCTACAAGGGGGTCAGGGTGGCATGTTAACTGTTGCCATCTCTCTCTCGATTCAATGTTATACTCCTACCTTCTTCGACACTCATGCCTGAATGTCGCAGATCTTCTCTCATACAATCCATCCACCTCTTTGCTGGACACCCTTTTACCTTCTTCCTGTCTGTCATGGGACTTGTACATATTACAAAAACTCAAGAATTTTGTTTACATAAATACAGTTATGTGTCATTCTGATATCACAGAGATTTCTTAACTTACTGTAATGTATGTAGTAGAGAGAGTTTGGCTTTAGCCCAGTAGCACTCTCTCTTGCAATATCTTGGGAGGCAGAGGGCATCAATTCAAAATGCAATACGGACGTAGGTTTCAGAGTAGATCCAACATCTGTAGATATCACTGTAGCTGAAGCCTAGTTTTGTAACTTCACTGCAGTATCTGACAGCACCTGATAAGATTTCTATACCTCATTCTCTGGGAACGAACTCTTCCTCTGATAATATCAGAGGAAAGACTCCCTCTGAAGCTACAATATGGCTTAATTAGTGGTTGAATTTTCTTCATACTGTCTGGCCATCATGACATCATAGCTTCATATAAGAATTGTATTTCTGTATCATTTTTTGATAATATAACAAAACAACCAGTTAGCAATTGAAAACAGAAGTTTAATGAAGATCGATGTTAGAATCCATGTTAAAAACCACACATGGTTCAGCACTTTCATAAGTAAGACATCTTCAGAACCATGAGTAAAACTGAAAAGACAAGCTTTAAAAATGGTGGATAAACAGTGCCGGTGTAACAAAAGGAGATACTGCCAGTCCAGCTATTTGGAATTTTGTAAATAATTATATGTCATTTGTGAATATCAACATGTCTCATATGCTTGTGTTACAACTGTATTAGAACTTCATGTTATGTGTATACCAAACTGCTGGTACAGAAGTGTGTGTTGAACAGGGTTTGTGCAGTGCTGAGCTTGAGAGATGTATCCACAGCGTACCCTACGGGAAAAGAACAGAAATGTATCTAAACTATTTTAACTGTGTAAATGTATATGTTTTAATAGTGGGGACTGGCACATAGAAGGTTAACTAGCAAAACGTCAGAAAAAATTGTTGAAATTAAATTATTTTATAACCACATAATACAAGAGATCTTATCTTTCAGTTTCAGTGCAACAAGAGACATATTGTCTAGAACTAGAAGTTTTTGTATTGTCTTTAAATGTGGAGGAATGTAAATTATTTTACAACTTCCACCATTTGCCAAAAGATCTCTAAGGTCTATGTGTTTTTGCATGGAGATGCTATATGCTACAGCTGCATCGATGGTTTTCCCTGGGTTAGTCAGAGACAAGAGGTAATGTCATTTTGCAAGTATCCCAGCAGTAATATTTGGGATATTAATTTAAGAACTCTCTTGAGAGAGAGATTGTGCATTTTGTATTTTGTTTTTGACCTGACAAGAACATCCACTCACCACATCTGCCTGTTAGCTCTGTCAGTAAGTTAACTAGGATACAGTAATTTCTTTTACAAATAGCCAGGAATATAACTGAGTTTAATTTAGATGTTTTTCTTTAGTCATTTGAGACTGTTTTGCAATGTTGTTTTAAAATGTTCCTGTGATTTTGAAATGTGAAGTTACTGAGAGAGATTGTGCATTTTGTATTTTGTCTTTACCCTGACAAGAACATAGGTTCATAGGTTGGTACTAGGTTATCGGCCCGAGGGGGCCTATACAAGCCTAGCCATAACAATCCCCTAGCTATTTCTTCCCACAGTATTTACTTCCCGGGACCCCTGTCTAGCAGGGTGATGGACGTGACCCACTCACCACATCTGCCTGCTAGCTCTGTAAGTAAGTTAACTAGTGTACAGTAATTTATTTTGGAAATAGTCAGGAATATAGTTGAGCATAATTTAGATGTTTTTCTTTAATTATTTGAGACTGTCCTGCAATGTTGATTTAAATATGTCCTGTGATTTTGACCTCTGAAGTTGCTGTGTTGATTTACTGAGTATTTTATTGTTCTTTTATTATTTATTATTAAATATATTTACACCTTTCATTGTGACTGATATTTTTGAGACATTTTGTAAGCTTTTAGGGTACTTGCATATCTATTTGGTGACACAATTCAGGCCACTCATAATAGCCTTACTCTTGGTCAAACTACCATTTAGATTAATAGTAAAATTACACAGTAAAATTGGACACCCTTTGCTAAGGGCCTTAAAGTAACTGATAGGTAGGGTTTGGTGGCAGTGAAATATAGTCTGGGCAGAAGGAGGAATAGCTAGTAAACCTGTGCCATCCCTTCCCAGGTGTGTGTGTGTGTGTGTGTGTGTGTGTGTGTGTGTGTGTGTGTGTGTGTGTGTGTGTGTGTGTGTGTGTGTGTGTAAGTGTACTAATCAAATCTCAAAGAGCATGTGTGTCAGCTACTTGGGCAGGGACATGAAACACTTGTTGGACAGAGAGGGTGTTGTTGGTCTTGGCTTGGCCAATGAGCTGAGATGTCAACTCTATACCTGTGCCAGTGGAGAGTCTTATGGGGGATCTGGAGAAAGAGGAATAAACCAGCCCCAGGCTGACTGTGGTCTCTGTGTGCCCTTAAGGGAAATTGCACTTTACTGTGTCTGTACTTGTCATCCTCACAGTGTGTAAGTCCCCTACTGTTGCCAGTGGTGAGGATTGAGCCTCCTTGATTACTGGGCCAGTGGTGGGGCGTCACAGCCGGTATGGAGCTTGTTTTTTTTTATTCTGTATTATGTTTTGTAGCAACTTTCAATTTCTGCAGTTCCTCAGCATTAATTGTTGTTAGTCTCAACAGCTACAAGACTTTAAAATCTTCCTCCTGGAGATCTCACCTGCATTCAGCAATATACTTTCCTGCCTCATACTAAGCTTCCATGTCATACTTTTGAAGAATGATCAATAATCACTTAAACCTTGCAGCGCTTTATGAAAAGACCTGTCGAAAGTTGTCTGCAGGGGGTTGTAGTACAGCGGATATAAAAAGTGTACACACCCCTGTTAAAATGTCAGGCTTTTGTGATATAAAAAAAATCAGATCACAATAAATCATTTCAAAGCTTTTCCCACCTTTAATGTGACCTATAACCTGTACAATTCAATTGAAAAACAAACAAATCTGTTAGAGGAAAAAATATAAAAAATAAAAAATGTACAATAAGCTGGTTGCATAAGAGTGCACACCCTTAAAATAATACTTTGTTGAAGCACCTTTTGATTTAATTACAGCATTCGGTCTTCTTGGGTACTTGTCAAAATGTGTCCACACTTCCTTGTAAAAGAGATCCAAGTCTGTCAGATTGTGATGGCATCTCTTGTGCACAGCCCTCTTCAGGTCAACCCACAGAGTTTCTATTGGATTTATGTCTGGGCTCTGGCTGAGCCATTCCAAAACTTTAATTTTCTTCTGGTGAAGCCATTCTTTTGTTGATTTGGATGTATGCGTGCGGTCATTGTCATGTTGAAAGGTGAAATTCCTCTTCATCTTCAGCTTTCTAGCAGACACCTGAAAGTTTTGGGCCAAAAGTGACTGGTATTTGGAATTGTTCATAATTCCCTCCACCTTGACTAAAGCCCCAGCTCCAGCTGAAGAAAAGCAACCCCAAAGCATGATACTGCCACCACTATGCTTCATCGTGGGGATGGTGTTTTTCAAAGAGTTGTTTTTGCACCAAACGTACCTTTTGGAATTGTGACCAAAAAGTTCAACCTTTGCCTCAACAGACCATAACACATTTTCCCACATACATTTGGGAGACTTGATGTATTGTTCTGCAAATTTTAGCCAGGCCTGGATGTTTTTCTGTGTAAGAAAAGGCTTCCATCTTGCTACCCTACCACATAGTCCAGACATATGGAGAACACAGGAGACTGTTGTCATATGTGGTACACAACTAGAACTTGCTAGAAATTCCTGAAGCTCCTTCAGTTTTGCTGTAGGTCTCTTGGCAGCCTCCCTGACCAGTTTTTGTCTTGTCTTTTTATCAATTTTAGAGGGTTGTCCAGTTCTTTGCAACATCAGTGTTGTCCCATATTTTCTCCACTTTTTGATGACTGTCTTCACTGTGTTCCATGGTATATCCGATGCTATGGATATTTTTTTGTATCCTTCTCCTGACTGATACCTTTCAACAATGAGATCCCTTTGATGCTTTGTAAGCTCTCTGTGAACCATGGCTTTTGCTGTAGCAGGCAACTGTGCAAATGTCAGGAAAATCCTACTAGGAGAGCTGAACTTTATTAGGGATTAATCAGAGTCTCTTTAATTGGTGGCAGGTGTGTACCCAAGAAGACCGAATGGTGTAATTAAATCAAAATGTGCTTCAGAAAAGTATTAGTTTAAGTGCGTGCACATTTATGCAACCAACTTATTGTAAGTTTTTTATTTTTTATATTTTTCCCCTAACTGATTTGTTTTTCAATTGAGTTGTACAGGTTATAGGTCACATTAAAGGTGGGAAAAGTTTTGAAATTATTTATTTTGGTCTCGTTTTTTTATATCACAAAAACCTGTCATTTTAATAGGAGTGTGTACACTTTTTATATCCACTGTATGTGTCAACTTTAATGCATTTCCCATGTACAGATTCATGAAATTTCTTTTAGACTCCACCATGAGGATCTCTTTCTACCCTGTCAAGCTGTAGAAGATCCGCCCCTCTTTGACCTCATATTCCTTTGCAGAGCAAATAGTTCATTAAATACCTAGTTAAAGGAAATAATCATTCAGCAACAGATAAGACACTCTGGCATGACAGATTCATATCCTAAAATATTCCCACCTGTGGAACAAACTTTCACAACATTTCAGGCATAGTAATACACTTCCTCCCTTGAAGGGAAACTCAGAGAACTAGATAAGCAGCCTCATATTCTCCCCTTGTGTATCATGTCTTGCCCTCCTTGAGGCCTGAGGTAGCTATTGAATAGGGACTTTTGAGTGAGCTTCTAATGATCTGCAAACGGATTGCCTAGTGCTTACCTCTGAACCTAATTTTACCTATTTCCAAGTCTTCGTTGTAGATTTTAAATGCAAACATTACAGTTTATTCACATAGCACACCTATGGTATTTTTCCAACATTAAGTCAGACTCTGTAACACAGTTTGACTCTTACTTGATCATTTCTTATGCAAAAGACTATTCTTGTTTCTGATTAAGTACTGTGATAATTTCTTATTCCACAGACTATTCTATCCCTGTGTCTCAGCTCAGTAACATATATATCAGTACTTTCTTGGACAACTGACTTCTCAAGAACAAATGCCATACATATGGTAGATATGTCTTTGACTTGCATTATGTTGGTATTTAGTTTTCATTCCTGCCAGTCTGTTTCCCTCCTCTTCCTGTTTGGAAAACGTATTCCGTATCTTGATGGCTTCCTCTCCTGTTGATGAAATCCAGGACTTTCTGTTATCAACCAGGTTCCCTTGCAGATTCAGTTACTGATGGTGGAACAGTCATCATGACAAGTAGGAAACTGAAGAAATGTCTTTCCAAAAACTGAAGAATTACACGGTGTGATAAATATTTGGTAAAAAAATATGAAAATGGGCAGTAATCTTTTGAGGCCTTTAGACACCTTTGCAGGCTTACTTGTTTTGGCATCTGTCCATGAACATAATGAAGAGGAGTGACAAAATGTATCTGTGGTGGATACCCCCTCCTCGAACAGGTGGCACTAACCATCACTAGGTGGTAGGCAGACAGGCATTTCCACTTTCGGCCAGCACAAGTCAGGTTATTTTTGAGTAATTCAACTATCATGTTAAAATAGTCATAAAATAACATACTGTGAATGTACTGTTTTCATTATTATCCGGTTTAATCCAATTAACAAGTATGTTTCAGCTTGTCTGGATTTGACTATTTTTAGTTCAGTGACAACATCCTGTTGATTAAGACAGTTTTAACAATTAAATTGCCTGAAGGTATTTCATGTGGAACACATTTGTTTAGCTAGAAAAGTATCCCTTTTATTCAAGGAATTGTAAATATTTGATGAAAGGCCATAGACAAGATTTACACAGGCAGCCATCAGAAAAACAAAAGCATGCAACTTCTAGATTGGTAATGCAGGCTGACTATATTGCTTTTCTAGGATTTATTTGGTATAGGTAGACCAGGATGGAGGCAGCAGGTGGTGTGGTCTCTCTATTTATTTATTTATTTATTTATATGTAGCGCACCCACAGGTGTAGCTGAAGAGATATGGGTTCCTTCCTATCTGACTCTGGTGATACCCCTATTAGGCCCAACACACCAAGGTGACAAGAGGGACAGAGTTTATTCTAGGTGACAGATCTAGTTTGAAAAGGCAATAGCACAACCATAAACAAATTATTTCAATGAATGAAAACATACATTCACCCTCTTCCCCAGAACTCAACAGATGAAGGTCTTGACATTCACACATGCACAAAGAAGGCAATATCAATGAGCAGTAAAGCTTCATAATGTAGCAATACAAACACGGGAATAAAATGCAGTGTCATTAACCAATAAAAGAGTTATAATACAACAATACAGATATGAGAAAATGCAATGTCATTGAGCAGCAAAATTCTTGAAGGCAGCAGTCCTAACATGAGCAAAATGCAATGTCATTGAACAATGAGGATTTATTGTGCCACAATACAAATAGGAGAAAATGCAATGTCATTGAGCAGTAAAGATTCATTAGGGCAGCAGTACTAACATGGCAAAATGCATTATCATTGAACAATAAAGATTTATAGTGCCACAATACAAATATGAGAGAATGCAATGTCATTCAGCAGTACTAACACCCTCTACCCCCTCTGATCAATTCTAAAGAGACCCACTATGAAACATTCTATTATACCTTGTTCACTGGCCAGTGACTACTTATAGTCTTGCTGCCAGCATGATGGGGCCCAAGTTGGAGCTCATATGGATCCCAGTTATTTATAATCCACAAAGCATTAAAGGGGTAGGGACCACAATAAAATGATGGCCAGAGCCTCTCACCACTCCGTCGAGAATATCCTAGTGACCAGGCGCTGTGGTTCCTCTGATGAGAAAAGTAGAAAATAACTTACCAGAACTCTGGTAATCATCTATGGCTTCTCAGTACTAGACCCAGGGGAACTCCTTTTCTTGCTGAATCATAGCAGGTGTGGAACTACTAGTTTCAGACTTCTCTCCTGATTCCACAAAATACCATATCCAGGATTTCATCAAGAAACAGACACAATCTGTTACTTCACTTCCCTGTCCCAAAACACTAGAAAAGAAAATCCAGTCATGCTGCAAGACCCTTTTTCCCTTCAGCTATGTGTTTCAGTCTTCCCTCCTTCAGCTAGTGTTCCAGTCTCTTCTTTCACTTTTGAAATTGCCTTTTATATTCCTGAAAAGGAGCTCCACCTTGTGGTGTAATGGCAAACTACGGTCTATTACTTCTACTATTACTTCTGAAATACAATGGGAGCTACATATATTTGTTTACTGGGATAGTGCATTGTTTATTACTGACCAATTTCAGGCTCACCCCAGAGGAAATATAAAACATTTCACAAAAGAGGCAGAAACATAAGCAATACAGATTTTACATAGAACAAATGTGTGTACATTCTAGTTAACAGGCTTACAGCAAGCATTAGTTTATAAACTTCGACCTTTAGTAATTCTGTGTGAGTAGAAGTTAGGAAGGAGATAAGGATAATGTGTCTGGTGATATGTCCTCTGTTAAAGCAGGAGCTAGATGAAGAGGTGCCTTTTTTAGTTACATTCTGAATTTGAAGTAGTTTTTAATTTCCTTTAGGTCAATGGGGAGAGCTTGCCAAAGAGCAAATGCAGGATGATACTTGAGCAGTGCTGTAGAGTTTGGTTCTAGAGATAATAAGAGTTGGTGTGGCTTCTCAGTAGTATCTCAGGTTGTATGAGGAAGTTATTTCATGAAGTTTAGCTGCAAGCAGAGTAGATGTCTGTAGTTAAGAGTGGTTTGCAGAACTGGGATCCTTACAGCAAGTTAGATCTTAATTTTATGGATGGCCATTTGACTTTTTCTTGGGTAGCACAGTGAAGGTCATAGGTGGGTCAGTTTGTAATGAATCATAAGATACTGTTGGAGATTATCTGGAGTATAGTGCTGTTTATCTTAGAGGTGAATGTGAAAATAGTCCATATTCTATCTGAGAGAGGAGAACTCCTTTACAGTAGGCTGCTCTGGTTGGTTGAGAGTAAAAAAAGGGAAGATCATTCTGGCCCAGAAGAAGAGGGAGTTTATTTTACCTCTTACTCTATGTGGAAATGGACGTTTGGAGCCTGATCAAGCCATAGTCCTAGGTATTTAAAAGTGGAAGCTGTTATTATGCTATGGTTGTATAAGTCAAAGATCATTAAAGAGTCAGGTACTTGATGAAATTTCTGTGGTGGTCCAAAAATCATAGTTTTGGTCAGGGGGAAGAAGTAGTTTAAAGTTTCTGACCAATTGGTGGAGCTCATATAAATCTGACTGGAGAAGGGACTGAATGCTGCAGAAACTATGGCCTATAGTCAGGTTTCAGTTGCACTAGGCAGCACAGCATTTTATTTTCATGTTGTTTAGTGGCTTAAATCACAATTAAAGAGAAACTTAAAAGAAACCTAATGCATATAAATCTTACTCCTAAATCATTATCATCAACCCCTTTTATCCTTTTTTCTACATCTGGTTGGAGTATTGCATCAGCTGTCACCATCTTTCCCAATACAGTGCTCCCCTACCTTCTTCAATGGTCATACTTCACCATTGCAGGTCTTCTCTCACACAATCCATCCATCTCCTTGCTGGACGCCCTCGTTTCTTCTTGCCTTCTTACTGTCTCTCCCAAGTCTTCTTCACTGCATTGTCTCTGTTTTCCTAAACCACCATAATCTGATCTTTTTCAAATTATCTGCAGTTGGAGCTACTTTGTCTTCTGCTCTGATGTTTTCATTTTTTTCTCTGTCCCACAGTGTGCATCCAACCACCTGTCTTATACACTTAATCTCCATTACCTCTAGCTTTCTGAACTGCTCTGTCTTCACTAAACCGGTTTCTGTACCATAAAGTAGTACTAGTTGCACCACTGTTCGGACACTGTGTGCCAGTTGACTGCAACCCCTCTGATTTTAGCTTTAACCTCCTCATTTAGACATCCCTTCTTCTAAACCATTCACCCAGATACTTCAGACTATTAAGCTGTTTTACTACTTTCCCATCTATCTCAAATCTCACCTTCTTCTCATTTCTCCTATTTGTTACTATAACAATTATCTTGTATGTACTCCCTTCACTTTTGCATTCCATTCCCCTAACATTTGCTAAAGGTTTTATTCAGAGTCTGCTTGCAATGCCACATTGTTTGCATACAACAGTATTGTTGATCTGTCCCCTCTAACCTGTTTGCTAGTATATATATGGGCGGCGCAGTGGTGCAGCGGTTAACGTTGTCGCCTCACAGCAAGAGGTTCACCAGTTTGATTCTTGGCTGGGGTGCCTTCTGTGTGGAGTTTGCATGTTCTCCCTGTGTTCGCGTGGGTTTCCTCCAGGTACTCCGGTTTCCTCCCACATTCCAAAGACATGCATCTGGAGCATTTCTCCCCGGGCCTCCGCTGAAAACAGGCTCTGTGGAACCTAGTTGGACTTTCCCGGTCAACAAATGATAAATAAATAAAAATTAAATAAATAAATATATAGTCTAGTAGCTGTATGAACAGCAGTGGGCACAGAGTTGAGCCCTGAGGTGCACCCACTCCTTCTGGAAATCCCCCTGTGAGTCCAAACACTGTTTGTTCTTGTATCAGTTGGTCATTGTACATAGCCTACACTATTTCCACCAGTATTTCTAGGACTTCAAAACATCACATGACTGCCCAAATCAACTTTCTTGGAACCTTTTCATATGCTTTCTCCAAGACTAGGAATCTCCAGTCCGACTCTTTCCTCATCTCTAGCTTCTTCTCTACTATCTGTCTCATTGCAAACATCGGGTCAGATTTATCGCATCCCATTCATAATGCAAAACATTTATCTCCCATCTTACTTTCTATTAGTCTGTTTATCAGTCACCCTCTCCAGCACTTTCATGCAGTGTGATAGGAGTTTGATACCTCTATACTGCCCACAGCTGTGACTGTCCCCTTTGTTCTTGTACACTGGCACTGCAATGCATATTTACTCCTAAATCACTATTAAAAAGAAACCTAATTCATTTAATTCTTACTCAGAGGATTACAGAGACAAGCAGGCCCAATCATAACTCATATACAGGAACAGTCTTGGATGTAGTGACTGGTAATATCCATTATAAATTCAATTCAACACAAGTTTATCAAATGTTTTGAATGACTAATGTTCCATTTTTAGATTTGGTCAATCAAGACCAACAGTCCTCTTTCTGTGCACATTTCCTCAAGATAAATTTCAGAATCCTTAGATTCAATAGTAATAGCTGAACATCAACAAAGTATTAGTAACCTACCTCTAACCTCTCATTCTTCTCTGATACTTCTCCTATCCAAGACAACTTCTTTTCATTAAATAGCTATTGCTATTGGTGTAAAAGGCAATAAAATACCTCAGTTAACTTAAAAAAAGGCAGACATAACTCAGTTAAATACTCCAATAACTACCAACTAAAATTAGCTTTCAGTATTATTACTAAAAATCAGGATATATATATATATATATATATATATATATATATATATATACAAATTCCAAAAACTTAGTAATAATGGTATCGATTTTTTTAGTGCATGAAATATTTAGCCAATACTAATATCTTTCCAAAACATTTTTTCTTGCTCAACAACTTATCAAATTCTGTAAGAAGCATATTACCATCACCAACCAAGACTGTAACAGTATGCCCTCATCCAGTGCACATTTTCATAAATGAATACTAATCCCTCCAGTCTACTTTTAAGACATCAGCTTCAAAACTGTTTATCATTTTCTTGAAAACATGGACTCTA
This sequence comes from Protopterus annectens, assembly GCF_019279795.1. Classification (NCBI taxonomy): domain Eukaryota; kingdom Metazoa; phylum Chordata; order Ceratodontiformes; family Protopteridae; genus Protopterus; species Protopterus annectens. Next base: position 67,832,465 of record NC_056733.1, read on the forward strand.
GCTATAAGTCTAGTTCTATAGACTCCATCCCAGATTCTTAAGAATGGGCAGTTATTCATTATAAAAACCCATAACCTATACCATTAATTTCATAATAACTACAAGAATATTGATATATAGCTTTGAATGCATAAAACATTCCTGTACAAAAACTCTCTAAACAATCTATCATAAATAATTACCACCCTATTAGCTGCCAATGGGACAAATTCTTGGGAAGATAATCAATGATCAAATCATCAACTTTATTAACAAATATGATGGTCTCACTCATAAATAACATGGCTTTCATTCAAAGTTCAATTGTATTAATGCTGTCTATTCATTAACAGATGTAACACTCATAAACATAGAAAATTGTCTAATTTCCAGTATCATTTTTGTCAACCTAAAATGCCTTTGAAACAGCTAAATACTCATGTCTGCTCAATAAGACCAGACTGTAGCTTTTCTGGCATGGTCCTAAAATTGCTCTTCAACAATCTATCTTCTAGAACATTCCATTAAGTCCTCATTTAATCATTAGGAACATCAGCTACTTCTTTCATGAAGTAACACAGGTTTCAGTATTCAGTATTTAACTACTTTCACTGTTCGTTAAAAATCAGTCATGGGACTTGCCAAATTGTAACTGCCTGCTTTATTTGGATGATGTAACATTGCTGAATGATAATACACCTATGATAATGTTGGAAAATTATTTTCAGTTTGGTGTGAAATTAACTTGTTGAAAATTACCCTAAAACCCCTACAGTATTAACTGTTTGTACTACTAAGCAACATAACTCAAATCATAAGCTTGTAGTCAAAAAACTTCCCGTAGAAAAATATCTTCCCAGAATTCAGTGTCAAAAATATTTAGCCCTTTGACTGGAGCAGCATTTAACACTCATGCAGCATACCAAAGTGCTATGAACTTCTAAATCAACTTAAATATTCCTATATCATTTTTCACTTGAACTAAGGAGAATGCTGTGGCAGATAAGAGTAGGAAGTGGGGCAATAAGGACATGGGAAAGGACACTGGCAGGCAATTGGCAAGACCAAGCAGGTGGAACATGGGTAGAAATAGCCAAGGCTAAAAATAACTAAAAATCAGAATGGAGAATTAGGAAGAGAAAAAAATGGAAATATATTGTAGCTTTTCAGGCGCATTGCTAAAATTGTTCTTCAACTATCTAACTTATAGAACATTTGTAACAAGAGGACTGGGGGAACAGATCCAAGAGGAAAGAAGACAAAAGCAACAATGGACAAAGTATAGTAGGAGATGCTGCAAGGCGATTAAAATGGAAGTAAGTTCAGAAGAGGTGGGGCCGCATACCTCTCAACTATACAGATTTTTGCAGAATGTTGAGATTTTTCTGGGAAGTCATTGAGGATTGAAGTCACTAAATAGTGAAGGACATTTCAGTTTCAGACTTCATAGGTTTCAGAAAATAATGCAACACCTGTTATTCTACTAGCTTTCTAACTTTATAGAAACATTACTGTCTGTATTTTTGGGCCTTTGCCCCCCATAATTTTTGGCTTTGCACTAAGAAAAGTTATGTGGTGGAAGCCATCAGTTATGAGACAATGATTTAGGAGCAAGGTGGGACATCAATACAGATGATTCAAGGAAGAGAAGGAAGCCAAATAAGGAGAAGATAGTAGAAACAAGAGGATGAGGATGGGATGAACCAGAAGAGGAGGAAAGAAACATGGTGGTCTGATATTTAATCATAAGACATCCAAAGATGAATGCAGGATTATATGAAAGGAGACACAGCAGTGCTTGTTTGGGAGGTTAAACCAGACCAGAGAGTAAGCAGCATATGTGTAGATAAGGCACTGATAGTCAGCAACTTTGTCATCAATGTGAACAGTACCTTGAAATGGAAAATACAACAGGTATGGCCATCATGAAGATAGTGCTATGGATGACCCTAAACAAATGGGATGGTTGAAGAGGAGGAAGGGTGAGGGGGTGCATATGACTAAGCTTTATATTGTGGTACATTAGGAACAAAGATATAGTGATGTGGACACTGGAGTAAGTAAACAAGAGGGCTAAAAAGTAACTCATGTTGCTTGACTGTAGCAATGGACAAAAGATAGGCATAATTATGAAGACAACTGAGGAGGCATATTCCAAAAGGAGTTCTTGACCATGGTGAGGTTTTGACCAAGGTTAGGCTTCATCTCAGTACAGCTGGAGACAACAGTTCTGAAACACAAACCCAATGGGCAAATGGACACCATACCTCTTTTAAATGAAGCTCACACATTTGCAGTTACACTCCAAACTTCAGCTTATTCTTTGTCAAAACCCTATTGCAAATAATGCAAGAACAAGTCATGCCCTTAGAAGCCTGTATTATAGGTATCTGTCCAAGGGAAGGGGAAAGGCAGCCACACAACAAAAACTCTCACACAATTATATTAAAACAAAAGCAAGGTACTTGTCCTAACGATAAGCTCTGAAAAAATATATAGTTCCATCTTCTATAACTGCAGGGCTAATGCCAGAGGCATTAAGACCATTCAGTAAATAATATTTTCCCAGGTGACTAAGCACCCTCTCCTGTCTCATGATACCTCACAATTTAGCCTTTATAGATCTTCTACAGTCATTCTGAAAAACATGAAACAATTAGCAATAGAAGGGAAGGAAACTCTCAACTTTTTGCAATGGAAGTGGGGTAATGAGGGAAAACATGTTACATAGGATGGATCTACCTCAAAAATCTGCTGTTACAGCAAGTACATAGGTTCATAGGTGTGTACTAGGCTAATGGCCCTGGAGCCTTTACAAGCCTAGCCCTTAGAAGTGCCCTGGCATTGTGCCACTCGACCTTAGTTCCTAGTGCCTCTATCAAGTAAAGCCACTGGAGTGATCCCCGGGATGAACTTTCTATTTTCCATCCACTCATCAAGATTTCTCTTGAAGAGGGCCAGTGAGGTGCTCTGCTTGACATGTATGGGAAGTCTATTCCAGAGCATGGGCAGTCTCTGGGTTATGAACCTGTCCCTCCAGCATGTTCTGTTGATTGTGGTAATGAGATTGAGGTCTCTGGAGCATGTGGTGTGTAGGGATTGGGATTTCTTTAGATGTAGCATTTCTAACAGAGTTGGGTCAGACATGGCTTTGTAAGTCAAGCAGAGATCGCCTCTTAGTAGACGATACGAGACAGAGAATAGCTGGAGTTTTTTGAGCCTGTCCACATAGGACATGTGTTTAAGGCCTAGGATCCTTTTCATGAGGTACTTTTGTAGCCTCTCCAGCTGTTGCAGGTGCCTAGTGAGGTATATGCCAAATGAGGCATTATACTCTATGATTGGTCTAATGAGGGAAGAGTACAGAGAAATTATGACCTCTTTCTTCCTCGATGCAAAACCGTTGGTAATGAGATGTGCCACATAGAAGGACTTTCTGACCACAGAGGCAATGTGGTAGTCGAAGGAAAGGTTGCTGTCAACCTGTGTCCCTAGATCTGTTATAATGCCTTCAGTGTTACGTGGGCTCCCATTCATGTGGTAACTAGTGGGAACTAAATGACGCATTTTTTGACATTAAGCTTAAGGCCATGGTTTCAACACCAGTCATTGGTCTCAGTAAGGCCTTTCTGTAGGATGCCTGCATCACTTGGGGAGTTAATAATGGCTCCTAGTTTGCAGTCATCTGCGAACTTGTTCAGCCAGAGTCCCTCTGTGTTGGCCTGGACTTCTGAGAAGTAGATGCCAAACAGGAGAGGACCCAGGACCGATCCCTGTGGGACTCCACTTGTGACTGGTCAGCAGTCTGACTTGGAGTCCGCTACTTTCACATTATGAGTTCTCTCTGTGAGCCAGTTTGCAACCCACCTAACAATATAGGGGTTGATGCCTAGTTTAGTGAGTTTATCAATAATTCCTGAGTGAGGAATAGTATCAAAGGCCTTGGCCAGATCGATGTAGGCTGTATGAACTGCCTTACCCTTATCCACAGCTCTGGTGACTGACTCAAAGAAGACAACCAGGTTGAGCAGGCATGATCTACCTTTCACAAAACAAAATTGCATGAGATCTAGAGTTTGGAGATTCCCTATATCCTTGTTAATTAGGTCCATGATGATGCACTCCATAGCCTTACATAGTAGACTCATCAGGCTAATGAGGCGATAATTGCCAAGGTCTGTAGTCACTCCTCCTTTATGGAGAGGGATGACTGTAGCAGTGTGCTATTTGGTAGGGACAAAACCTGAGGTGAGGCTCTGAGTGAACAGGACACACAGATGTGGTGCCATTTCACTTTGTAATTCATGTAGAACACAGCCAGGGATATTGTTGGGTCCCATGGAAGCTGTAGTCTTGAACTTGGACAATGCAGCTTTAACCTGTGCTGCAGTAATGCTGTGTGTCTGGCATTCTTCCGGTATTGAGATTGGTCCTTTAAGCTGGGAGAGAGAGGTAAAGTTGGCACTGTCGGCCAGTATGTTGGCAATATGTATTGTTTCATTATAGGAGGTACTATTGTGCAGTAGCTCAGAGCAAATTTGGGTATTGCCATGGAGATTCTTGATATAACTATAGAAGGCTTTGTGGTTGTTTTTAGTGTCTGCCGCAATTCTGCCTTCATAGCTGGCTTTGGAGGTTTTGATGAGAGATTTAAAATTTGTGTTCAGGCTAATAAAGGAATTTTTCCAATTTTGGTACTTCACCTTTTTCTGCAACAGTTTCTTCCTTTTTGTTGCAGAATTTATTAATGGCAGGGGACCACTAGATTGGACTCCTTTTTTTGGAGGAGAGCATCTTGGTTCTGTTGGGTATGGCTAGTTCCATGCATTTATGTACATGTTCATACAGTGCATTTACGTATGATTCGACATTCATGCATCTATTTTCCATTGGCATGGGTGCCGTCAGGTTAGCCACCTCTGTTTTTAGGAGTACAAAGTCAGCTTTGGAGATGTTTTTGTATGGTGGATACCTTTGCGGGGGGTGTGGGTGAGATGTGGATTTCCATGGGGATTAGTTTGTGGCCGGATCTAACCAGGGAGGAATTGACTTTTGGTGTAGAGCAACGGTTGCCCATGTTAGTAATAACCAGGTCAAGGATGTTGCTTCCTCTAGTGGGGGTAAGAATGAGCTGGTCCAAGGCATTGGAATTGTTGAATTCCAGGAAGTGTTGGGCCAGTGCATTAGTGCAGGAGTAGTTTTCCCAGATGATATATGAAGCCAGCACCACGGAGTAAGGGGATAAAGCCCTTACTATGGCACAGACAACCTGGGTTTGATTAGTGGTGTGGGCATCTGATGTACTGGCAGGGAGGATGGCTAGTCCCATCCTGGAGGGCAGATGAAGTGTGACTGAGCTGATGGGGTGGGGCAACTTGCTGATGTCATTTTCCATGCAGAAGTGTGGCACTGTTTGGCACAGTCTTCCAACTGCACAACCCTGAGGGGTAAGTCAGGGCATGTGTTCTGTGGGTGAAAAAAGATAGGCCGTAAGAGTAACTCCCCTCCACGGATACTTAGTAGTACACCCCCAGGATGCCCTTAGGTTCCATGTCAGACCTAGTCAGTATATGGAGCTAAGTCCAGGTGTCATAGAGCATCTGGTAGACCCATCACTGGACATGGGGCACTGGGTAAGACAGTAAGAATAAAGTATGTGGGAGTGGAAAAAGATGGTCAATAAAAAAAAAAATATGTATATATATATATATATATATATATATATATATATATATATATATATATATATATCTTTCATATATGAAAAACTCCATCATCCAAACTACAGGAGAGAGACCAAAGAAAATCATCCTAACAAGACATCCCCGAAGAAACATTCTATAAGATCACAGTTGTCCATGGGGAAACCTGGACATTATATCCCATAAATGTAGTATTGCGCAAAGGTTTTGCAGCAAGTCTGTGTAGCAACTGCACATATATATGCAAAGCTGTGAGCATGAAGAAAGTTTTAGTTGTCTCTACTGCCTTGCTAGAATGAGCCTTAGGTTCTCAGTTAAGAAGCTTCCCATATTTAGCATGGCAAAACTGGATGAAATTAGGCAAGCATTTAGATAGTGTAAGCATAAGAAGTTTTTTTCTAGGCTTTATTATGTAGGATGATATAAACAACTCTCTGTTTTTGTGCATACTATTTATCCTCTTAACATAATCTCTGCATTACTGAAGCACTTTTCTGCAAAGGAGAAGATATTATCATCCTGGAATAGGATACTACAGAAAAAAATTGTGGTAAATGGATGTGTTGCTTAACATTTTACTCTGGGGCCACTTAAGGCATGAATGAAGGGATAGTTTTTGGATTAACCCTATTCCTGTGAAATGCAGATGTGGTAGAATAACTGATAGACTACAAAACTCAGAAATCCTTCTAGTGGGCATCACTATTGGCTGAGAAGGGTCCCATACCTGCCCACTCACCCTGTTAACAATTATTCAGTCAGTCAGTAAATCAGTAAATGAAAGACAAGGAAGGATGATGGGGAATCAGTGGAAATGGATCAGCAGAGTTGCAAGTATGAGGGAATGAATGTCTGGTTGAGAGTTGCCCAATGGATGGGTCAAACAGTGTTTTTTTTGGTTCAAAACCATAAGGACATCTCCAAACATTTAGGAAGAAGCAGAGGATATCACATTTGCTGAGGCCAGTCAGAGGCCACAATAAGGACATTTGTCCTCTGGAGTCTGGCTTTCTAGACAAATCTTAACATCTGAAGAAAGAGAAAATAAACTTAAAAGAGTCTATGGGGTCACTTGTGGATGAAGATATCCATAGGATGCCCCCCTCTTCATTGGCAGAACCATGGATAAATAGTTGCTGTATTCGGAAGTGGTCGGATATGCAGACAGATTGCAAAGACACGGACTGGAATAAATTAAAAATCACTGTGTAACTGAAGAATCACTCCCGGTCCATTAATGAGCAGTATTTTAACCCATCTCCAAGGAAATGGAATCCACCAGTATATGATCTGCCACATGAAAGTTGTATGACTGGATGTCCTATTTCAGACCTCTCACAGCCTCTCAGCTTAGGAAACAAGATTGGGTCTTCTTTGCTTGTCTATGTGCAAAACTGCTGCTGTGTTGTCCCATAAGAGAGCAATTATGCCCTGATGAAAGCAGTAATGAAGAACTAATAATGTTAGAAAGACTGCCCTCTTCTCATGGAAGTCAAGTTTGATGGACTCCAGGTGCACCAGATATCCAGCATTATACCATCCCCCAACAAACCCCAAGGCAAATATCCGTGTAGTGACTGAGGCTTCTAACCCTTGCAAACAAAACGGGTTCCCGTAGGTGAGACTGCAGTACCATCCATCACTTCAGATACATTTGAAGGTCTTGGATACTCTGATTGAGTGGGGTATGGGATCTGAACTATGGGATCACTGAACTCTTACTGCCCACTCTATTACCCTCATGAAAAATCTGACATGGGATACAAAATGGTCACAGCCATTAGCTCTAAGTTCTTTAAGGTAAAACAGTGATTCAATTAATTACTTTGCATAGTTGTTCAGTCAGTAATAATTTTAAATGCTGATTTCTGCTCTTGATAGTCACTTTACTGCTCTCTGGATGAATGGGACACCTGTGGACACTGTTTGCCCCATGCAGTAAAAATACTTATTACTTGTGAACCAGAGTGTCTTTGTATCACAGGCACATTGTAAAACAGACATTCTCATATACTAGGCTGTGTAAGAGAAGGACTTGAGGCTAAAAAAAGAAACTAATTTTTAACAGGAAAATTAGTAACAAAGAGTACCAGAAATAAATATAAAAGGTTGTCACTCACTGTGAAGTGGAAAAAAAAAAACATTTTAAATGCACAAATGTAGCCTAAGGTTATTTTAACCATCCCAAGTCAAAGAGTGGCAAAGAGAATCTGTAGAAACTTGGCTATTTGTACCATGATGGGATAGGGTAGGATGCTTAGCAGGAAAGATTTACTCATATCTCTGAGAAACTGAGTCAGGACAAAACCAAAAATCTTCAGGGACAAAAGCCCCAGATCAGGGATACTTTTTTTTTAAATATTAGTGCCTGTGGTTTAGAAAGTTGACAAAAAAGAGCATATGAACTAACATGCATGTTTTGAAGTAAAAAATTATAACTGTAGCAAATATCATTATTTGTTGCTTGTAGTCTGTTGTCTTTCACTGCATTATCAGAATCAGAAACATTCCTGAAAATCAGCAACAGTTCAACTGTATGCATTTATTTGAGAGCAGTCCTAATACCTATGGCGAAAGTCCTGTTGTTATGCAAAATGGAGTTTATCTTAACAGATCATGAACTATGTTTTTGTCTTTGCCTACATGGAGGTTCTAATAGTTGTCTGAAACTAAAACATAGACAAAGGATGCTAATAACAGAACGTCAGTGAAAAAATATGGAGCCTTTGCGGCTAGGTTGAGTAATCCTGAAATTTTACTCATAAGCCCTAAGACTATGAGGTTCGCCTAAAACCCTTTTATCTGATGGTCATACCTTGAGATTTCATTGCCATGAAATGGGGGACTTGGTGGAAAAGACCTGACTGGATTCTTTTGCTTCAGAATGCACACTGCACCAGCGCCACTGGTGAAGAATGGAGGTACAGACCCTTACAGCAGCAGCAGATCTAAGGGAAACATATGCTAATGTCTGCCTGGTCTGTGCCATCCCTTAATTATTGTCTCTTATGGAGACTAAGCACATCATAAGGGGTAAGCAACTTGTAGGAAGCAGCAGCCTAAAAGTCAGCAGGCTGATGGGCAACAACTGGAAAATTAGAAAAGAAATTCTGCTCTAGCATTTTTTCTATGCAGTAAAAACTAATTTTTACACACACAATGCAAAATATATCTGCACTAAATGCACAGAAGGCACACAAGTGCAGATCTTATATGAACAGGCCATTTTCTGCAGTATAAAAGATGTTACTCTATTTGTAGGAATTGTTTAACTGACATACTAATGCAAATCAATCTGGGACTCACAGGAAGCACTGTATTGTATAGAACTTCCCATTCACTTCAGTTAAATTTTATATCGGAATGACTAGGCTTGTTTTAGTTCTGTTTAAAAACTTCTGTACTTTTCATCTGTTAAAAGGCTTCCTGTGTATATGTGACAGCAATTATATTTCTAGGACATTGTTATTGGTAGTCTTTTAATACTAAAATGCCACTTCAGTGCGCAGTCTTTGGCAGTACAACCTTTCTTACTATACTTTTAAGGAACTACTATGCTCCATCCATGCATCCATCCATCCATCCATCCATCCATCCATCCATCCATCCATCCATCTTCTGATACCCCATTTATCCTTATTGCAGGGACATCACAGCCTTATCCCTACAGCCATTGGAAAGCCTTTCTAGACAGGGCACTGGTCTGCCACAGACCACTATGATTACAAATTTGAAAAAAAAAAATTATCTTTCCTCTCTGCTCTACTCAATGCAAATCCTCCTGCAGTGTGATAAGTAATCATTAATAATTTTTATTTTGTTCTAACTGAATTCTAACATAAGAATGGCCAGATGGGGTAAATATTCTAATGTGATTTTTTTTCTGCAATTTGCTCAAGAATTCTGGAAAAAGACAAAAGTAATGGTGGGGGGAGGGGCAAAAGCTCAAAGCCAGGAACATGTTTTAAATATTACGCTAATTTGCTTAAAGACAGTTTTACATCAACATGCATTTTCAGAACAATTAAGATGTATAAAACTCTAATGAGTGGCATTATTGACTGATTGCAGTTCTCAATAATTTGACAGAAAAACCACAAGTTTTAGGAAAAACAGACCAAACATCCAGACATTCTGCAAAATTCTGAACAATTGAGATGTACATCTGTTAATCCAAAATAGTATCCCAAAAAAGTTGCTTCAAACTTTGTTGCAATACATTTAATTAAATAGTTGGTAATACTAAAACTCTCACATCTTTCTTATTCTCATGCTGATTCAAAAAACAAGCAAAAACGTCCTTCCTTGACAAGATATTAGCTTCTCTTTCTTGCTTGCTGATACATATGTATTTTTTGCTCCTGCTACCAGACTAGAAGTTATTGCCTGTTCTGCCAACTGCCCCCCCCTTCTTATCTCTCCACCACCATCAGTGTCACTTTCCTTCCCATCCCACCTGCCCTCCACCATCCTATCCCTATTTCTCTTTTGTTTCTGAGATGGTCATTTTGCCGGTTATTGTTTCAGTGTTGACTTGTTCCACTGTACTGTCTTACATTCTGTCCTCCCTGACTTACGTCTCAGGCTTTTCACATAGGAGTGATGGACAAAACCAATACTAATCAGTAACAAAGACATCATCTCGTGGACTCACTCCTTTTGCTTTTATTCACTTAGGTTGAGGGTACATCAGAATATGACAAGCTGTCTTAATATATTTCTGAACGATGAGTGTAATGTCCTGTGCAATGTTTCCCCACTCTACAGGCACTGGTCAGATCACATTTTCAGTAGTGTGTGCAGTTCTGCTGGCCATAAAAGGAAAGGGGCTTCCTGCTGCTGGAAGGATTTCTGGAGAGCCCTGCCAGAAAAGATCAGTAGGAAGCAGGAGAAGGGATAGATGCAGATGTCAAAGGAGCTAGAAGTTTTTTCACTTGAATTAGAAGGAAGATATCATACTGATACACAAGATCATGTCAAAGAGATGTGAAAAGTCATCCTGAGCAGGGCAGGCAAAGGGTCACAGGCAGCAGATTGTAAGGAGTAACTATTCCATGGATCACCAAAAAATGTTTTCACAGAGAGGGTTATAAATGTGTGGAATGGACTACTGGATGTTAGAGAGAGATTCTTTAATGGTATTTAAGGAGACAAGGGGAAAGTAGGGCTAAAAGTAAGAATGTTAAATGTGCTTAATGATCAGACTATGTAAATTTAATGTGTTCTTCTAACATCAAACAAATATAAAGTAAGAATTAAGTGACCAAAATTCTCACTGTATTGACAAAGACATTTTACAATGGGCAGATCATTATCTAGTGTTATAATTAGAGATCTTTCTGAAACTCAGGGGCAGTCAGCTATGCATCTCACAGCCAGAATCCCATTTTAATTCTGAACAAGTAACAAAGCAGAAAATAAATCTTTAACGTGAAGAATTAAAGGCTGGATTTATAAATGTTACCACAAAGTGTACACTTTTTGAATTCAAGAACAGCCCTATGTCAATGTTTGTGCTGTCTATTAACTCAGAAAAGTTAAATGGAAGGCATTTGTCTCATATCAAAATCACTTAAAAACAGTGATTTTTTTTTTGTTCTGGAGTCTGTGTACCCACACTTTCCAATTTAGCACTCTTCAACGTCAGGGCAGTACATCAAGAAAATGTATAAATAAATAAAATTGATGCCACTACTATAAAACTAGATAAACTATGAAAATGTAAATATGTAAAAAGAAAAAAAAAAACAATGTAATCCGGAACCATGAGTACCAGTATCAAATGCTTTAATAAAAATATAGCAAGCTACACTTTCGCTAAAATAACTTCTTCAGACAAATGACTATAACAAACACAATGATTCTTTATACACTTATAAAACGAAGTAACATTAAAATCATCAAGATAAGAATGATGTGATCACCAGCTACTTAGTAATTAAATAAATATCAGGATTTACAGATTTCTACCTTATTTTATTCCTTAACTCCTTTAAAATTGGTTTAATAGCAAATGTCTCATTTAATCTGGATGTGTCTGTGCCCTAAATCTAATAATCCATTTGTTCTCTTCCTTTTCAGTTCCATTTTTATATCTCCTCTTCTAATCCATTCATAAATAACATGCACAAATTTAAAGCAATGCTTGTCATCTGTATCTTTAATATGTTTAAATAAAGTATTTGTTTCTATGGATCTTTGTGTTTATAAGTTGTCACTTATTCATTCTTTTAACTTCTGTTTAGTTTTGCCTATATAGAAGGCATCACAATGGTGACAAAGAACCATGTAAACTAAATTCCTATGGCGCAAGTACCATATGCTGTTATATAGAAAATTTTCATATTAATTGGCTGTATAATGCATTTTTCTGTAGATATCTACACTATTGAGACTTATTGCATTATTTGCGCCTTGTTTAGAACTTCTAATGTAACCTAAAACTTGATTCTGTTCTTTATAGCATTGCAGGTTCTTCAGATTATTAGATCGTTTATAAGCAGATCTAAGCTACCCATTTCCTATATCTTCAAACTGAGGTAACTGTTGTACCATCGGCCAGTATTTTTTGATGACTTTTGTGACCACTGGAGTATTTCTGTTATAAGTTAGTACACATCCACATTTTGCTTTAGAATTTTTATTATTACAATCTTGTACATGCAATATATCAACTCCTTCTGAAAAAATTGGTCTTAAATTACCGCTTATGTTATGCTGAATCTCTCTTTCAGTAGCGGCTACCCTCTGTTTATTATAACACCTGGCCACAAAATCAATAACCATGTTCTGTGTCTGTTCATTCATATGACTGCAATTTCTATTTAGTTTGACTACTTGCAACATCTGATTCGTAACAATATTGTGAAAACCGTGGTGGATGCATGCCAGTTCTATATAAATATATGTTCTTTTTTACTTCCTTTTTGTATAATGTAATATCTATTCCACCCATCTGATTCTTAATTAGTCTGATATCTAAGAAATATTTTTGTGAAAAATGTATTGCCTTTTTAAACTTCAAAAAAATTAGTTGTTGCATTCATATATGTAAGAAATTCTTCAAATAAAAGCAGTGAACCTTGCCATATCAGAAACACATCATCTACAAATTGTTTATAAAATAACACATTGTCATAATACTGGTTATGTTATGATAATATATAATCATATTCCAATTTGTTCAGACAGCGTTTTCATAAGTGTTGGCCACTGGGGTACCCATAGCCACACCTCTTTGTTATTTATAATATTTATCATGAAACAAAAAAGCATTGTTCTATAACACTATACACAACAATGGGCAAATCATATTCATATCTGTAGTTGTATATATTGATTTCCGCATAATGAATTCCCATATATATTCGACACCTATATAATTTGGTATTGAAGTAAAGAGGGAATCTACTTCTAGAATAACAAAATAACAGTCTATAATATTATTATTGCTTGACCAGCTCAACAGTTGTTGTAAAAAGTCAGCTGCATCGTTTACAATTGGAATAATTGCCATGGTACAATAAAATCACAAAATTTGTAACCAGAGCCAAACACTCTTCCCACCACTGCATTTCACTCCAATGTCTAAACTGGTAGAGCTTCCCCAACATCTAACATACCTGCAACTAACCACAGCTCATAAGCTAATCTATAAGCCTTCTAGCTGTCCTGCCCTCTCCTCTATGTTCACCACATATCCCCCAAATAGACCTCTGCAGTTAGTTAAATCAGATGCTCCTTAATGTAGCAAAACCTAATCTTTCCACCAGTCAAATACATTACCCATATGCTACAACAAAACTATGGAATACTCTCCCTCCTTCAATTAGGTCTACTGGCAACCCTGAATGCTCTAAGACTTCGCTGTAACAACACCTGTTCCCCCACTGGTTATGTACATGTACCAGCACTGACTATAAAAAACCCAATAGTCCTAGCCTTCCTATTTCTTCTCCCCATCGCACTTATGGCTCAGACTCCTCTTATATACATTCAGTGCCTTCAACTTACTAAGTCCAGCATGTGGCACCCAGCCACACACAACCTACTATATCAGTTATGTACCACATCTTCTATTCACTCTTGATGCCTGTATAGCAGGAGCTCTAAGCCTGTACCTCACTTTCAGAATCGTTAATCTGCTGCTCTCCATCTTTCCCTCTCCGCTGCAGTACTGCATTGTTCACACATTCGTTATTATCCCATGTCATCAACTGTATTCTTGTTTGGTTTGCATACTTAATACCAGTTATACAATAAAACAGATAAAATCTAACATCTGTATTACCCATTCTGTAATGTGTTCTGTACCATCGCTGCTTGATTTCTATATTTTGATTCTGTAGCTTTAGCATGTTTTGTTTTTTTGGAGCTTTTCTGCCCGGGCCTCTGTTGATAATGGGCTCACCCTAGCCCAGTAGACCTCCTGGTAAACAAATGCAAATAAATAAATAAATAGTAGATGTACATAAGCCTGATTTCAATTTATTTTCAAGATACTTTGAAATGGGTTCAGTTACCCAGCCTCTCCCAGAAACAATAGGTCTTAATGGTGGTTCCATTAAAGATTTATGTATTTTGGGAACAGCATATATAATAGGTATTCTTGGTGTTGATACATATAAATATTCTAAAGTATCTAAAACTATTTTGCCATTCAAATGCATATTGCATATAGCGGAATTAACCTTTGTAATGATTGTCATTACATTTTTTCTAGTACTTTGTAAATAATCATCTGTGTCTAACATTTGTAACATTTTTGTAGTATAATATATAGTGTCCACAACAACCACCACTCCTCCCTTATCGACATTCTTTATTATTATATCTGTATTCATAGCTACAGATTTTCTAGCTGCTTGCTGTTCTCTAGACAAATTATAAAAAGTTTTCTTATTTGATCCAATAAATGAATCATAAATCTCATTTTCCACTATTGTTTTGAAAGCTGATATCACAGGAGCACTTATAGGGACAAATGTACTCATTCGTCTGTTACTTGGGACACAGTTCGAGTCATTTTGTCCGTATAACAGTTTTAAATTCAAATTTCTTGTAAATAATCTAAATTCCAAAAATATATTAGAAATATCTAAAGAACCAGCTGGTATAAAAGTAAGCCCTTTGTTCAGAACTATGCATTCATGGTCGGTCAATTTATATCAAGACAAATTAAGCACAATACCATTTGCTCTCTGGTTAGGCTCCTGGTTAATGGTCGGCATTCCGTCTGCTTCACTCTGTTCTGGCCTCAATTGCTGTTGATCCTCCTCCATTCCGATGGCATCGGATAAGTTTCCTTTTGCAAGACCGGAAACTCTAAAGGGTTTTTACATCAAGAAAACATGATCAACATCTTTGGGTATCAGTCATTTATGGGTTAGCTGCAAATGAATGTTTGCCTTTTGAAATCAGTGCCCTCTGATAGTGGGAGGCTTCATTTCAGTGGACCACTATGTAATGCCAGAACTATGGTAAATGCATGAACGTAAAACATTAACTTGAAAGGGATTCTAAATTAGAGAAGTTAGGAGCATCTCTACAAATTTAAAAAGCTATGTCTTCTCACACAGTAAGACTGTATACATTTCATAGGTGGGCAATGTACAGTTACTTGAAAAGTACACACACATGATTGGAACCACATCAAAAGCAGTCACGAAACGAAACCCTTCGCCACCAGGAAGTCAGTCCAAGCACGTTTATTGCAAAACCAAGTGAACAAAGCTAGTAGCCAACCACATAAACATGTAAACGCCTTAATCCACAAAACAACAGACAGTATGCGTTTTCGTCAACTTCTTGACTTCATCAGACAATCAGTACATCAAATTAACTCAGTTTATATACCCTTTGTCACCAATTAATTAATTAAAATCATTTCAAAAATTTAAAAACACATCATGGTTAAAATTGTAAAAAAACGTCATGATTGCACATGCCTGTAGCAATTAAAGTTAAACAAAGACAATTTTTTTTCATGTATAATTATCAGTATTTTGTGTTAATCTGGTGCCTCTCCATTATAGAAAATGTGAAGAAGAGACGTGCACATTATATTCGCCTCCAACAAGGTACGCATTTCAGGTACATCACATTAGAAACATGTTTAATAGTCGCAGCTGCTGCTACTATAAATATGATTTTCTAGCAGTAATAGGTTACATATTTTAATCCTGAAATAGAAGCTACCACATGCTGGAAGGTTGCAAGATTCAAATTTTCAGTTTCTCAGCATGTTGCCACTTTCTTTGCTTTAGAGATGTGCTCAGAATTTAATCATTACAAAGACTACTGCATAATTATTTGTTATTTTGTCTCTACTGACAAAACGTCTTGCTTTTTCATTGTGCCTGTTTTGTTTACTTATATAACTCAAATAACATTCTACGCAAAAGGCAAAGAAGGGAGCTTTTAAATTAGTCAGAGCTTTGTCTTCTGAGGTTTTATCTTTTAAGATAGACATTATGTTACCATGGCCAGTTACAAACAACAGGATTATGAAAATCATTGTAAACTTTCTGCAGTAACACTCCTTTCTACAAAGACCAACATGTATTTTTTAACATCCTACTTTCATTTTCTTTGTATGCAAGACAGTTAAAAAATAAGTGGAAGGTGTTAATGCCCCTGTACATGCTGATTTCAATATATTAAGTATTTCTGCATGTGCTGACCATAGTCACTAGTTCTTTCTCTTAGCAAAGGACTACGCATGAAATTTGTTAGCACTTATTATTTTTCCAACCAGACAGATGCTCTACTTTACCTTCTGTGACAGACCTTATTGACCATACAGATGTACTGGTCCTTCTGCACCATGCTTTACCCCCTCCCTATGTAGGTGTCCTGTTTTGCTTTCTGTGTAGGCTTTGCCTATAATGCAAATACCCCTGGGATGGGCTTCACACTGGCCATGCAGATGTTTACCTTCAGAGTTAAGACCCCTGAGTTATGGACTAGAATGGCTAGTAGTATAAGAATATTGTATGACTGGAGCATGTTTTCTGGTATACTGATAGCTATACTCAAACCTATTCTGAGTGGTCCTCCAATCCCAGGAATGATGAACAGGCAGTCTTGTAGGAATAAGATGTGCATGCATCTGAAAGTTCCCATGTGATATCCACTCATGCTTCAGACCCCCCATTGTGCATCTACAGTCATTACTGAGGGAAGTCAAGCACTGAGAGTTCCCTTCCAACAGTTCCCCAAGGGAAGAAAAATAGCATATAACAAAATGTTCTTGTGTCACATCACCGCCAAGGTGGACCATCCTCTGATGGCCTAGATTTGTTCCAAAAAGTTGGTCACTATCAGTGGAGATGGTCACCCTGCCTCTAGTCCTGTAAGGTGCATTTAATTCATTCAAGTTATTAAGCTGCAAACCTTTCAAGAAGACAGCAATTTAAATGCAAAAGTGCTAATTACGACTTATTTTTAATCCCACAGTCTGCTTTTCCTTCAGGTATTAAATACCAAGGAAACAAAAATAGCAGACATGGCTACTGCTATAGTATGAACATAAAAGGCCTTACCTGCAAGTTATGTAAGATGCACTGTATAGCTTTCAAATAAAAAAACAGCACTCACTAAATGATTCAAGCCTAAGAAGATATTAAATGTTGATATCTACTGTGCTGAAACAAAACTGTCATTTTCTAGTTGTGGCATTCATTTTTTTATTGTGCAGTATTTGTTACACTGTACAAGGGCTACAAAGATGTGAAAAATAGTTGTTCACATTCCCTGAAGTTAAGATTGGTTAATTAACCAATAATGTTTTGTTCAATTGTTATTTTTTTCAGTTATGGCCCAAGTACAATGCAAGCAGTGTAATCTCATCAAAAGAGAAATTGCCAAGTTACACTGCATAATCATGTGTAATGAAAGTTAACACATATTGAGCCAGTGAATGCTAACATAGCCCCTTTATAAAATACCATTCAAAGATTTATGGAACTTTTCACAAAACATGGACAGGGTGAGGGATATCTTGTTGCCCATCTTTTGCGAAAAAGGAACAATTATCCTGGTTCATAAGAGCATGAAATAATGAAATAAAAAAAAAATGTATCTGCTGTAATAACAAAGAGGGTAAAGCAGGGGGTTCAGGCAAGTAATGGACAGGCGATTTTTATGACACCTTAATGGACCAAACAGTGATGACACAACATATTTTCACGCACTTAAAGGAGCCATTTGACAAGCTAAGAGGTGCTTATATTCCAGTAATTATAGAAGGAGACCTTAACACAATTTTGGATCTAGGGTTGGATAGAAACATCCAAATGTGGGAGTAGAATGTCCAACTCTACAGAAATCTTTAGATTTTTAATTACTGTGGTGAGTTTGTTTGACACATGGTGTGAGCTAATCCCTATATCTATGGACTACTCATTTGTAGCACAAAATGCTTGCTGTGTAAATTATATTCTGGTTAGTTTTTATAAGCTACATTCGATTTTGTATGCAGAGCACATTACAAGTGCACTGTATAATCACAACTATGTGCTTGTGAAGATAGTGAAATTGGAAATGCCAAGGCTTCAATAATTATTTTAAATTTTGTGAAGGTATAGAGTCTCATTCTAACATGCTTATTAAAATGGGTGAGTTTTAAGGAATACATTAAAAAACAGTTAAGGGAATAAATTTCAAACATAGAAGGGAGAAACAGCATAAGATAAGACAACTGGAACAGAAGACCAGGACCCTGGAATAGCAAGGACAGATAGGGAGGGAAAATTACAAAATTGTGAGTTGGCAAATATTACAATATACAAAGGAGAGTAAAACATGAGATGTGAAAAGGTGGAAAATGTTTCACTGGGCAAAAGGTTTAACATTGCTAAAGCTTCTTGCCCAAAGGCTAAGAAAGGAAAAAGACATACAACTGTTGCTACTTTAAAAGACAGGGATGTAGAGACAGAAATTTCTGTCAAATAAACAAAATAGATTGTAAGTAATATAAAGAGTAATATAATGCTGCAAGCCTGGATAACAGAGAAGAGAGATGTAAATTGTTTAAATTGTTTCATCTTCCCTAACTTAGTAAATAGGAACATGGAAATCATAATCAGATAATTAAGCTGGATGAGATAGTAGATAGCATGACCAACCTCCTAGATGGCAAAGTTCCAGGGATAGTTTTATAAGGCTTTTAGGGAAAACTGTGCTAATACCTTCACTCTGTCTGTTTCAGGCATATGAAACCAGGGACTCCTTCTGGTAACATCTAGGCTAGCACTGATACCTGTGTTACCCAAGAATAATAATAATGTATTGCAGACTACAGACCTGTTTATTTTGCTGCGAGTGAAAAAAATCTACAAAAATTCTTACTCAGCAACTAGAGAAATACATAGATAACCTGGTTCATCTGATTCAACAAGGATTTATAAAGGGGAAGCAGGGGCTGCTGATTTTTCTCCATCTGTGGTTAAACACAACGCAACTAGGTCACATAGAATATAGCCAAACTCCAAATGGCAGTAGTTTTGTGGACCTGCAAAAGGCCTTTGGCTCTCTCCAGTGGCTGTTTCTATAGGAAGTCCTTGATGCATAAAGGTTTATGGGCTCATCTGTAGACAGTTGTAAACTTTTATGTAATGAACAACTGGTTCATGTGGTCACAAAGAGCATAACATCAGTACCTTTTCTGCTTAGCCAACGTACCAGACAGAGGAGGTGCCTAGTGTCACCGATGTTTTTAATGTCAACCAAGGCCTTTTTTGGTATTTCTTAGACAACAATATACTCAGTGGGTCTTCCACGGTCTCCCTAACTTTGTCTTCTATATGGTTTACTGTTGATGGTGTTTTATGGCTAGCAAATATACTAGGAAATCTACTGGATATTTTAGAGACCTTTGGGAAATGTACAATTTAAAGTTTAAAACTAAACTTAAGGAAAACAGTTATGTTTCTTCTAAATGAATCAGGTAAAAAAAAAGTAATTACTTCACAACCAATAGACTGCCTTCTTAAGGCATATCAGTATACATACATGGATAAAACCATTCCTGGAATATCTTAACAGGAGAAAACAAGGAAAAAACTATCTACATTTCTTAACTAAAGTATCAGCAGTTAAGATGTTTGTCTTCTGAAGTTTATATTTTTACAAGACGTTTGCCCCAATTATATGTCACTTTTTCCCAGTAACATATACAGAGAATTGTTGCTTCTTTTTTGGGGGGAAAATCACCCACCAAGAATTGCAAGGAGGAAACTTTTCCTTCAAGTTAGCAAATGGAATGTAAGGTTACCCGAATTCAAAGCATGTGCTGCTACAGTTGTCCTAACACATCTAATTCAAGCTAGGTCACTACTGCAACCTGTTTGGCTAATAGCAGGACTTGAAGTCATATATTTTCCTCTAATGTCCAACTGATAAAGGACAAAAACAGAATCTGGAACCCAGGAGGGATACAAAAGATGTTAAGAAAAGATGTAAGGGTGGTAGATATTATACGTGCAGGTGTAAGAGCCTCAGAAAGGATTTGGGACCCACATTTGCATGCTGTTGATATGAACGTTATTTGCTGGAGGTCGTGGATGAATAAAGGTTTCATACAATGACAGTGTTTGATGGTCATTGGTGACGGCAGATTTCCCTCATTTCAACAATGCAGGGAATTCAGACTTGAATATCCTAACCCATTATGAGAATTTCTTCAGCTAAGACCTCTATATAATAGAAATAGAAAAGCAAACTTTTTGGAAAGGCTGGTAGAATTTACAAAACATAGTATAACAAACTTCACTACAAAGAGGTGGTGATCATGGGCTGTTAGCCTTAAGCTACAAAATATTTCTCCTCCCGCAAAAAATATGGTCATACATCCCATGAGGATAAATGGGTTAGGTGGCCAAACACAACTGTGTAATTCATCTTAGATGAAGGTCTTCAACAACACATGCCAATTATTAACTCTTAACACCATTAAGTTTCACTGGATTAGGTTTAAACATTTCTGGTGCACAACTCCACAATCTTTAGAGAAGAAAGGCCCATCCTTTATCCTTGGATATGAGCTGCTGGAGATGTGCCATAGCTGAAGCAGATTACCTGCATGTTATTCAACTGGCAGAATGTGGATAAGATATGAAATTCCTATGCAGAGGTGCATTTTGTGCTCTGAGGAACAATATACCTTTGATAGAAAATGATAACTTACAGCTGCTTGGAGTGAACGACCACCAAAATTACTCTTATCACCACAGTCATGCTGCTATTTCTAGACATTATTTTTAAGTTCTGCAAAAATGGTCCAGTGGAAGTCTGGAAAAATTGAAACATTTATGAATATAGAGTATGGAACAGAAATAAGCATACAAAGCATGCAAAATAAATGCAACTCTTTTGGACTATATAGTCTTTTATTACATAGATAAGTGTGCATCTTAAAGTCAGTTGAGGAGATGGACTATAGTTAAAAAGTTGTTTTCTGTACGTAATTATATATTTATAAGACATTTTCCTGATATTTATTTCTTCATATACTCATTGGCGACAGGTGACCTCAAAACGGGGGTGGGGTGGGCTACAGGAAGGGGAAATAAATCACCATTCCTTATAACATTAGTTTGATATGTCCAGTATTTCATTTTGTCATTTTAAAGTACTCCTAATTTGCTTATAGTTGTTTATTCAGTCCAGGTCCTGAAATAATACAGATATCTTTGATAGTAAACTTCCTCAAAAAACTTGTATAGCTTGCCAAATGTCAGCAATCTATACGATTTTGTACAAGTACAGTGCAATAATTTGAAAGATAGACCTTCTCAACAGATGTCTATCATATAAATAAAAAAGCAGCTCCACCAGGGCTGTACTGTACTGTACTGTGTATGGGCTGGTGGATGGTGTTTGTCTTCAGGAAGTCATCCAAGCATACCACTGCATTCCTAAATGACTTTTAGATGCTTTTTTGCACCCATGCCTACTGACCATCAAACCTCCTCCATTTAGACACAATGTCCGTTCATTTTCCAATACATAGGAATTAACCCAGTACAGTTCAGAGGCAAGATCTCTCTTCAGGTGACAAAAACTGGCAGCCAGAAAGGTTAGTTGTGCTCATGCTAGCATCCTTGCAATGAGTGTGTTTTGTACGATCTAACCACCCCCCAGGATGGGGAGGCAAGCTACCTGCATCACTGTGGGGGCCCAAAACTATTTGTCCTGTGAGTGCATGCTCTAATACACTTCCTAATGAAGGCTATCACCAAGTGGTGGCTTAGTGGGCCAACAGCTCATCCCCAGGGCTCGCACTATAATGCTGCCCCTGCTCCAAAGGACTGTGGCTGCATGCACCCTGGTCCATCCTACTCTTGCCCCATGATAGATATGCCAATGCTTCCCTGCCGGCTCTCTGAAGTACCTGAGCTCCTAATTAAACTCAGGTCACCTGGGTTATAGTAAGGGTTTTATCACTCTACTCTATCATACTTGTTTAGATTGTATCTGTCAGACCTAACTGTTTCATGTCAGGCATTCTACAGTCGGTATGTAGATGACCTGAAATTGGGTAAACTGATTACATGTGTTACAGATAAGGCATGCCTGCAAAAGAACTTGACTAAATTGACCATTTGGGCACAGGAGAATAATATGCTAATAAATACATAACCTAAGTATTTGAGATTTGGGAGACATAAATTAAAAGGTGAATTTTTAATAAAGCACACAGTGATTGAAACTGCTGATTCATTTAAGGACCTAGGTATATGGGTAGATCTGGGTTTGAGTTTTTCTAATCATATCAACCAATTGGTTAATGATGATTATAGAACTATAGGTTGTATAAAAAGATTTATAAATTCTAGGAAATCAAAAATGATGAAGTCATTGTTTGTTAGTTACATTAGACCCAATCTTTAGTTTGGAATAACAACATGGAAACCCTATAATAAAACAAGCATGAGTAAACTGGAAAGAGTGCAGCAGAAATACACTAAGGGCATCCATGGATGTGAAAATTTAAGTTATTATGAAAGACTAAATATCTGAATTTGTACAGTGTCTCATATATATATTTAAGGGATCTTATTCAGGTATATAAGGTGGACTGCGGTGGTGGTGCTGCGGTAGCGTTGTCGCCTCACAGTTAGACATTGCCCGTTCGATTCTCAGTTAGAGCGTCTTCTGTGTGGCGACATGTGTGAATGGGCGTTCCTTTGTTGAAGGTTGTGCGTTAGGCCCGGCAAGCCAGCACTTAAAACTCTACTGCCAATCATTAGCGGACCGGAGTTCCGCTGTGGCGACCCCTAACCGGGAAAAGCCAAAAGACACAAACAAACAAACATTCAGGTGTATAAGGTATTTTAAAGACAACTACCTCTTGGAATGTTTGGGGTTATCAAAAAGTACTAGAGGGTCATGAGACAACCTATGTAGGAGATTCTACAGGAATGAGAAGTGCACTGATTGGTTCGCTGACAAAGTAGCCGATGCATGGAATAAACTACCAAATTACATTAAAGCAAGCACTAGTTTAGATATTTAAGAACAGCCTAGACACATTACGGGACAATTGTTTTGGTATATTAGGAGACTAAAAAAAGGCATTAATGTCCAAGACTGAAATATTTGTATGTATGTATGTATGTATGTATGTACCAGAGCTGGCACAAATCTTTAAAGTTCTTGTACAAAAGTTATTTTTTTCCTTGCTCTTTCTATTTTCTTGTAATTATGCTCTTGTCTTGTAAAATGGGCTTTCTCATTCTATCCTGTGTAGTTTTTACTTTAATATTTTCACTGGAACTGTATTTGTGTTTGTATTTCCTATATGCTGAACAGCTGCCAGATATTTCCTGACTCTGAGTCGTGTGGTCCTGCATTTTGATGATGCACTAGTATGGATAAGCAGCTTGTAGGTTTAGACATGTTTTCTGTAGTTTGCAGCAGATTTAAACGCATACAGTAACACAGACTGCAGTGTAATTAGTAAGCCATGCACTCAGGCAATCAGATAATAAATCAGTAACTAACTAAATGCATTTCATTCAAATAAAAAAGGAACAAAAGAAAGCTGGAGCCAAATAAGATTCCGAGTAAAGTGTATAATGCTTGGAATGCAATGTAATAACAGAGATATAGCAGTGAAATAAGTAGTTGTCTATCATGAGATGATCACTGTTTGGAAGAAGACCACAGATATATAAATCAGCACAATGAGAGTATACAGTAGAGTATGTTTATCTTTGTTATACATAAACTGGATTAGTGCTAGATTGAAAATTGCTCATTGAAGTGAATGGGCTTGGAAAGCTCCGCTTGTATGTGGAACTAGGTTCTGCAGAAAGTATCTCTCACGGGAAGCCAGTCTGCTTTCAGTACCGAGTTCAATGCACAGGCTTTTGGACTTGAGGGAGGGGACAGCCTTGGACAATGCATATGACATGCATGGTTCAGTATAGTGTGAGCTATCTCATGATCCCCCATACTCCCCTTCATATGGCAACAGTATTTTGTTTTCAAAATTAGATTTAATTCCCTGATGAACTAGTGGCCCTGAAAGCCTCTCCCTCTTCTTGGATGGGGAGAATACGGGTATTACAGCCATGCCTTTTTACAGGTAGAGCTACTGCACTCTACATAAACACTGAGTCATAGAAATGAAAGGATAATATTAGTTCTCATCTGGGACTCATACCAAAGACCTGCAGCCAACAAGAGCCACCAGACAGACAGATGTTCAATTTTCCCTTTAGAACATGATCTATCAGTGTGTGTGTGTGTGTGTGTGTGTGTGTGTGTGTGTGTGTGTGTGTGTGTGTGTGTGTGTGTGTGCGTGTGAGAGTGTGTATTTTTCTGTCTATGATTGTAATTTGAGCTTGATCACCTTGCTGGGAGGGGGGGTTTCTTGCTGAAAGACCATACAGAGATGGTTTATTGTGATATCAAGTGAAAAAAATAGAAACTAAACTGGGTATGTATCATTGTGGTAGAGTTAGATGCTCTCTGCTTGGACAGATGGAGAGTTATTATCAAGGGGAGTTATGACAAAAATAAAATGGATGAAGATAAGGATGGTATAAAACTCAGGATGATTAGTCTGTTCAACAGCAAAGAATATTTATGGAGAAAAGTTTGGATTACTCACTTGGAGTTTTGACTCTGCAATTTCTGGCATTGCTGGAGTCTTGATCTTTCACCAGTCAAGTCAATGAGATTGTTAGCATTAGCATGAGTTGTGACCAGAACAGGCAGATGATATTACCATCTTATCAGTAAGGATGGCACCTCAGGAAAGCACCCCACCATCACTATACTGAAATGACATCATTTTTAATCCAAGTTTCAGTTTTATAGTGAAATGGCACTATCATTTGACATTCCAGTATAATGAGTGGGCAATTAGTTAGGTTAAATGGCATTGTATGTTTAGATCAGTAGCAGGAAGATTGCATCAGAATGCATAACTGTGACCCTCCTTCACTATGCACTTATCGGGCTAGTGAAGGGAAGAACTCCTGGATGGCAAAGACCAAGATGATTTTATATTTTGACATTCTCACTCATCAGTCTTCTGTGCAATTATATATTTAAATAAATCCAATTAACACTTTAAATTGACCTTATTGTATTAACAGTGTGCATTCAATTATTATTATTTTTTTTTGCCTTGGTATCACTTTCTTATGCAACATGCAGTTTTTATGCCTGTATCTGTTTAGTATTGTGAGCCTGAAATGAAAAAGTTTAATATTTTATTAACACTGCTACAATTACCCTCTTTGCCTTGGTTCCGTTTGCAGATGTAGCAAACTGCTTTTTATGCCTGCATTAGTTCACTGTGTGAGCCTTAAACAGAGCTGACATAAAAGCCTACTTAGAATTCTTCTATACTCTTTTCTAGCCTAATCAGCTTTTCCCTTTCCCTGAAGAGTTGCATGCTCACAAAACAGATTTAAAACCTTTTTAGAATCTGATTATTTCAAGAGATGCACACAGAGTACATGCAGAGTTTGTGTTTCTCTCTCCTTTTACTATTTATATATGCTAGTGCCAGAGGATGCATTCATCTTCTGAACTGCTTCTCCTGTGCCTAAGTGACTAATTTCAGCAGGGTTACTTACTTCTTAGTCACAGGTACAGTATATTTAAACCAGTCCTTAGAACACAGAAAAAATAATTATGGTCACAATATGTGAGCTGCTAATTACTTAAAAGCATGCATTCCACATTTGAATTTAAAACTCCAGAGATTAAGGTTGTGATGGTAGCTGCTGTTCACGTTATATGCATACTGTTCAAGCATCAGCATTAATGTGCATTGAGTATCCTGTGTGCTGCCCTTAGTATCAGCATTAACATGCATTGAGAATCCTGTGTGCTGTCCTTAGTATCAGCATTAACATGCATTGAGTATCCTGTATGCTGTCCTTAGTATCAGCATTAACATGCATTGAGTATCCTGTATGCTGTCCTTAGTATCAGCATTAACATGCATTGAGTATCATGTCTGCTGTCCTTAGTATCAGCAGTAACATGTATTGAGTATCCTGTGTACTGTCCTTAGTATCAGCATTAACATGCATTGAGTATCCTGTGTGCTGTCCTTAGTATCAGCATTAACGTGTATTGAGTATCCTGAGTATCCAGTGTACTGTCCTTAGTATCAGCATTAACATGTATTGAGTATCCTCTGTACTGTCCTTAGTATCAGCATTAACATTCATTGAGTATCCTGTGTGCTGTCCTTAGTATCAGCATTAACGTGTATTGAGTATCCTGAGTATCCAGTGTACTGTCCTTAGTATCAGCATTAACATGTATTGAGTATCCTGTGTACTGTCCTTAGTATCAGCATTAACATGCATTGAGTATCCTGTGTGCTGTCCTTAGTATCAGCATTAACATGCATTGAGTATCCTGTGTGCTACCCTTAGTATCCGCATTAACATGCATTGAGTATCTCGAAACAAACTAGCAATAATTGTAACAAACTGATAAAACAAAAAACAGCTATTGAAGGCACAAACCCCAAACAATGCTCTGCTGTTGTAGAATGTCTTTATGAAGGGCTTTTCGTCCAAATAATACGTGAAATTCATCAGATACATTTTCTACTCAAAAACAACCATTTAAAAAGATTAATGACTATGCCATGTGATCATAATATACAAGATCACTTCCCTCTACCTTAAAGTGGTATACATAAAATTTAAAATGCATTCCGTTAAATAAATATTCTCTAAAAAATCCTTCATAATCAAATCACTTTGTATCTATTAAATACAATGCACTCTAACTATAGTCATAAGTGCTTGACATGCATATCAAAAACTTTAAAATCTATCTTTTTAAACTTTTAAGTTTAAGAGCACTTAAAATTGAACACAACTCATTTAAACCAGGGTAATGGCATGCGTTTAAAAGAAGTTGCCATAACAATTCAAGCCTTTCTAAAACCAATGAATTTGGCCCTCCTCTGGCATCAACTGCTACTTGATCAATAACTTTAAATTTAAACTGGTGGTCACTATTTTCCATATTGTGTCTAGCTAAAGCATTCTCATGTTTCTGTCTGTTGATGCTATAAACATGTTCATATATTCTGTCCTTTAGCTTCCTGTCGGTCTTACCAATATAGAATGCAGGACAGCTTTCACAGGAAGCTAGCTAGACCACCATTTTTGAGTTACAGTTGAATTTCTTTTCTAAATAATACTTTGAATCTCTTATTTGAAATCCTATGCCTGTCTCTACATATTTACAATAGCTGCACATATTACACTTGTACATCCCAAGTTGTCTGACCTGTTGTGAGTGACCTTTACTTAATGTATCCTTGATGTTCCTGCCCCTCCTAAATACAAGTTGGGGAAATTCCATGAATTTGTTTGTAAAAGTCATATCATAATATTCCTTATGTATATCATGTCTACACTATATGTTGTGATGAATTTATATCTTACAAGGGGTGCTTCAGTACTTTTATCTACACCTCTATTTTTGTCAATAGTTGTTATTTCTAAGTTGTTTCTAAACATCAAAATAGGCATAAATGCGCAATTACGTCTTTTTATTTGCACTTCCTTCATAAGTTGTAAAATCATCTGGTCAGGGTATCCACGTTTAAGAAACATGCCTCTGAGTTTGTTACACTCAAGTACAAAATCAGAATCCATTGTTGTCATTCAAGCAGCTCTTACTATGTACTGAGTATCCTGTGTACTGTCCTTAGTATCAGCATTAACATGTATTGAGTATCCTGTGTACTGTCCTTAGTATCAACATTAACATGCATTGAGTATCCTGTGTACTGTCCTTAGTATCAGCATTAACATGCATTGAGTATCCTGTGTACTGTCCTTAGTATCAGCATTAACATGCATTGATTATCCTGTATGCTGTCCTTAGTATCAGCATTAACATGTATTGAGTATCCTGTGTACTGTCCTTAGTATCAGCATTAACATGCATTGAGTATCCTGTGTACTGTCCTTAGTATCAGCATTAACATGTATTGAGTATCCTGTGTACTGTCCTTAGTATCAGCATTAACATGCATTGAGTATCCTGTGTACTATCCTTAGTATCAGCATTAACATGCATTGAGTAGCCTGTGTACTGTCCTTAGTATCAGCATTAACATGTATTGAGTATTCTGTGTACTGTCCTTAGTATCAGCATTAACATGCATTGAGTATCCTGTGTACTGTCCTTAGTATCAGCATTAACATGTATTGAGTATCCTGTGTACTGTCCTTAGTATCAGCATTAACATGCATTGAGTAGCCTGTGTACTATCCTTAGTATCAGCATTAACATGCATTGAGTAGCCTGTGTACTGTCCTTAGTATCAGCATTAACATGTATTGAGTATCCTGTGTACTGTCCTTAGTATCAGCATTAACATGCATTGAGTATCCTGCGTACCGTCCTTAGTGTCAGCATTAACATGTATTGAGTATCCTGTGTACTGTCCTTAGTATCAGCAGTAACATGTATTGAGTATCCTGTGTACTGTCCTTAGTATCAGCAATAACATGTATTGAGTATCCTGTGTACTGTCCTTAGTATCAGCATTAACATGTATTGAGTATCCTGTGTACTGTCTTTAGTATCAGCAGTAACATGTATTGAGTATCCTGTGTACTGTCCTTAGTATCAGCATTAACATGCATTGAGTATCCTGTGTACTTTCCTTAGTATCAGCAGTAACATGTATTGAGTATCCTGTGTACTGTCCTTAGTACTATGTAGTGTTTACACGTATTTTACAGAATACTTTTTGTAAGTGCATTATGATATGTGATTTATGGCAGTGGATACATCATTGCAATGCATTACAGGTTTTGTAGCAAAATGTGAGTTTTGTAGCAGTTTCTCACAATCAGCCTTCATCCCCCCACCCCACCCCTGCCAGACACACACCAGTAACCTTTTCTCAGATGAGCCTGGCATTACCACATTATGAGGCCTAATCATAAGCTACTTTTGGTGATTAACAGATCCCTGCAATAACCAGATCTTCTTATAATCAGCTTAAAGTAATACCCGAGTATGCTGCTCATCTGTTTATATTCCCAAACAAATATTACCCCACCCTAGTCACTTTGGTCAGGGCGTTTTACAAGTTTTCCTAGCGTAAATTTGACATACAGGTGGTAGAGTCCAGCTGTGCAAATTCTACATTACAAAAGTCAGAATGTTGAAAACTGACCTTACTGACTGTCCAGATGTGTCTCCCATCTTTGGTAGTACGTGTTCCTGGGTGCAGAGTGGTTGGGAGTTTTGGGTTTTGGTGTTTGTGTTTGGGTATGTTGGTATTTGGCATGCTGACTTTCAGGGAAAGGTTGCAGGCATTGGTTAACTAGACCAGCTGTGTGTCAAGTTTATGATAGGGAGCCACATGCTTTCATGACTAACCGTGAAGACACAGTGATTATGGAAGGCAAAGAATAGGACTTAAGAGACCTTCTTTACTGCTTTGTATGGTAAAACACATAAGCCACTTCACATCTAATGCTATCCTCTATGACACTCCTTCATTCATATTTAGCAGACATTTTGTGAATGCAAAGCTAAGCACAATATTTTTTGATAATACTGTTTTATATTGCCGGACTCACTTCAGTAATCCCTTTGAGTTTGTCATTCCTTATCTGCTAGTGGCTGCTGAATAAGATTGTGAACAGCTTTGTATTTGGTGGTCCCTGCTGTGCTTCTGGCATTGTTTGGGATTATTTCTGATTGTAGCAAAGAGATGTAACACTGTTAAGTGTAGTTAACAAAAGTGCAAGCTTGGTTATGATGTGGTAGAGGAACATTGTCTCACCAACCATGAGGCTGCATCAGTTGGAGACCTTGCACTTATTATGTAATATAGTCTGTGGTTAAAATACCATGCTGCAGATTCCATTTGTGGTTCAGTTCTGGACAGAATCATACATTCTCAGCAGTTAAAGGTTCATACTTGAAGGCAATTACATATAAATACCATGCAAATTTTGAATAAGATACCTACAAAAATCTGGATATTCTGCCAAAGATATGATAGAAGCTGTGAGGTACCATGTCATACAACTAGTGTTAGGATGTGGCAGGAAGCCAGGTAAAATAGTAAGATGCAAAAGTTTAAATAAATCATAATTAAAAAAAAAAACATGACCTAGAAAAAGGAGGTGAGAAGACCAGTGCAGAACTGTCAATGCACAAAAAAAGAAATTTTGATGGAGCAAAACTTCAGATAACAGATCTAAATGTATTTAGTAGGTCAGTCACACCAGGTAAATTATACTTACAGTGGGCAATTTAAAGGGATGGGTGTGACAATAACACATTTTGAGAGGAAGCAATACCGTAATAAGTCAAACAAACTTTACAGTAAATACCAAACTACTTGGAGGGCAAAATGCATTAGCACAGGAACTAAAATGTTGTTTTTCAGCTTTTTAAAGTTCTGTGCCTTGCACCCACAGGACATCCTCCTGTTTACTTCATCTTTGTATTGGATTCAATGGATAATCAAACAATGAATGAAAAGATGCACCACAATATAATATTCTCCATAAATGGTGGCTGGCACATGCCACAAAAAGTTAAGGAAAAACTGAAAGGCATACTTTATTCTGGAGACGGCAATTAAAATTATTCTGCACTTGAGACTGGAAGCCAGCTGTTTCTTAACTTAAGCATATAATTAAACTATTTATAACCATGCTGATATTTAGAAGTTGACATTTCAAAGCTGCAGAAAGGCTTCTCCTTGAACCTCAAGTCTAAATGATGTAGTGATACTGGTCACACCTTTTCTATTTCTTAAGCTTCTTGTGAAAAAAACATTTAGCTAATGGATTTATAATCCAATTTACCACTGCAGTATGTATGGCATGCATTATTTGTGAGACAAACAAATGTAGAAAAATATTTCCAGATAATTTATAGTAGTAGGATAAAATAATTATAAAATGTTGGTGGGGAGGGTGATTCACACGAGCAGAAGCAAGATAACAGTTCATTTCTTTAATGAGATATGACCGATCTCATTATATAACAATGACACATGATTATATGTTTACAGAGTTATCATCTGATGAGGTGCCTCTAGGGATTTGCAACTCCCCCACTTCATGTGTTAGGGAAACCCAGGGGAGTACATCTCCAAGTGAAAAACAATGTCTTAGTGATGGGAACTAATAAGGCTAATGATACATACTCCTCGATACAACAGTGATCTAACCAGTAATTAGAAGCAGCTTCCCCTTATAACTTATTTATTATTATTATTATTTTATTTTACATTTGTTGACCGGGCTAGTCTAACTGGATACATGTCCATTTTCAGTAGAGGCCTGGGGAGATAAGCTCCAAGATTAACTATGATGTTAACAAGATAGCAAAAATAAAGGTAACATTAACAATACAAAAACAAAGTCATATTTACAATTCATATTACTGGTTTTCACAGTAAAAAAAGAAAAATTCAGCAGTGCAGAGTACAGGCATAAGATAGCATGCAAGTACAAAACAAGATGTTCTACAGGGAGATAGTATTGTGGTTAATAAGGAAGGAAAATTACAGCTAATGAGATGAAGGGGTAGGAAGAACAAAGTAGTTAGAGATGTATAGCTAGTCACGTTTAGTACAGGGGCACAACCAGTGTGTTCTGAGGAACACTTTCAATTTGTTTTTGAAGCACAATAGTGAGGGAAGTGAGGAGAGTTCACTGGGGAGGAGATTCCAGGCTTTTCCAACAATATTAGAAAAGAGGGAGTCGCCTGCCTTGTTGTTTGGTTTAGTGGTATGTGCTAGAAGTCTCTGAGAAGACCTTAAGGATTTCAGGTATTTATAGGGAGTGATGAGTGTGGACGGAATAGGAATTTTGGAAGGTTTGTAAAGAGTGTTGTGGGCTATGGATAGTTGATGGAATTTAATCAGATTTTGTAGTTCAAGCCATCCCAGCTGCTTTAAATTAATGCAGTGGTGGGTTCTAAATGGGTGTCCTGTAGCAAATCTGGCAATGTTATTGTAGGACATTTCCAGTTTGCTAAGATTATTTTTAGATAGATTGGTGAAAATGGGAGAGGCATAATGAAGTGAAGAGATTAGATGAGTGTGTGCTATAGTAGTTTTTGCTGAAGGTAGGAGGAAAGATTTAATCCTATAAAGAGAGCCTATTTTTTTGTTGACAGTTTTTATAGTATTGTTGATATGGATATCAAAGTTTAGATTGTTGTCTATGGTGATACCTAATAGTTTGGTGGTAGGTTCGGGGGATATAGTAGTTTTATTGGTAGAGATAAGTGAGAAATCAAGAGGAGAGGACTTACTGGTGGGAGAGAAGAGGAGGAGTTTAGTCTTTTTGGGGTTAAGGAGAAGGCATCTATGTGTGAACCATTTTTCAACTGAGTTAAATACTTGTTGGGTAAGAGATTGAAGTTCAGAAGAGGTGGTAGCTGAGCATATCAGAGTGGAGTCATCTGCATATTGAATGCATGTGGCTTGAGGGATGGCAAGGTGAAGGTCGTTGATAAATATGGAAAAAAGTAGAGGTCCTAGAATGGAACCTTGGGGGACACCAAGGTTGACGGGCAGGTGAGAGGAAAGAGACTTGTGCCATAGTACGGCCTGTTGTCTTTTATCAAGGTAGGACTCCACTTTATAGAAGATTTATCTAATGACAGGGATTCCAGCATTTTGATAAGGATTTTTTTGATAAGGATGATTTACCATGTCAAAAGCTTTAGACAAGTCTATGAATAGTGCTGAAGAAAGGTTGTTAAGATTATGTTTTTTGTTGATACAATCCGTGAAGGAGAGAAGGGCTGTGGTGGTGCTATGTGAAGGTCTGAAACCATGCTGACAGTTGGGAAGTAAATTATTTTGGGTTAGATGGTCAAGTAATTTTTATGAATGCATTTCTCCATGATCTTTGCCAAAGTGAGAGAAGGGCAATGGGGCAGTAGTTGGAGAGTTCAGTGGAGTGTCCGCCTTTATGGAGGAGGATAATATGGGAAATTTTCCATAAACTGGGGATATGACTTTCGGTAATAGTTCTATTGATCAGAATAGAAATGGGATAAGCAATAGCTTTGGCTGATAGTTGTAGGAATTCAGTGGGTAGTTGGCCTGCTGAGGGTGAATATGGTTTTAGTTTCTGTAAAAGGGTTAGAATATATGTTGTTGGGACAGGTTGAATATGAAAAGTAGGGGGTAAGGTTGATTTATAGGAAGACAGAGTGAAATTATTGGGTGATAGCTGACTAGCTAGAGTTTGTATAGCATTAGTAAAAAAGATATTAAAAGCATTAGCTGTATTCATTGGATTTTTGTGGTCAGTATTTTGAGGGCCTGGGGTAGTAGATTGACCAGGACGAAGTAGTTGGTTAATGCTAGCCCGAAATTTTTGTGGGTTGTTTTGATTAATTTGTTGGGATTGCAGGTAGTAGTTTCTTTTATCAGATATTATAGCTTTCTTGGTTTCATTTCTTAGTTGTCTAAATGTTAGTTGGTCTATAGGGTTTTTAGTCTTCCTCCATTTTGCCCAGAGTTTGTTTCTAAGATTTATTTTGTGTTTTGTTTCTTTTGAAAGCCATGGAGCTGATTTGGTTTTGAATCTAATTAATCTAGTTGGAGCATGGTGGTTGAGAATGACAAGGAAGTTGGAGTTAAAGTAATTAACAGCTTCATCTAAAGGAAGGTTAAGTAAGGGAGACCAGTTGCATGCTTTTAGTTCCATTTGGAATAGTTCAGGGTTAAAGTACTTTTTACTTAATACAGTGCAGAAGTAAGGACAGCACATAACAGATGTGCTGCAAACAGTAACGTATTAGAAGGATACAAGTGGCAAAGCTGCACTAATAGACATTCTGAGAACCGTGGTCAGCTTTCACTGCACAGTGATACAGCTACATGTGGTAACCAGAAGGAAGGCACACCCACTGCAGCAAGGGCATAAAGACATACAGAACCAGGAAGGGTACATTTAACATGAGGCAGTGTCAGCAATGTCCCCTATGACTCCTTGATAACCAACACCCAAAACATCTCTCTCCTCAACCCTTGTGGTACAAAACTATTCCATTGAATACAAGTACCATTTAACCAACACACAGAAGAAATGGAGTTTTCTACAAAACACAACCCACAAATTAAAAAAAAAGCTTCTAAGGGGTGCTGCCCCCCCCCCATACACACACACAAACCATCTTATTTTATTTTATTATTATCACTACATGGTCACCATATGCTGAAGAAAAAACAACAAGTAGAAAAAAATTAACAAAGACACATGCTTTTTATAAAATGCCACAATCTTGAAGTTAAAAAACTACCATACTCAAGTAAGGTCCTTTAAACATTGCCCTAACATGTAGTGAGCAAGCTAGTAAAAGCATGAGCAAACCATTTACAAGCATGTAAAGGGACACCCAGACTGATTCCCTAACAGTTGCAGCAGCTAAAGAGTAAAGGCTGGTCTGTAATAGGACCTTAAACAGGGGAGGTTTTTTGTTGTATGTAAACTTACTGCACAGCTATTTCCAAAAAGTAATATTGAAGTGAGGTAAATGTACATTTGTTATTGTTTGTAATGAAAGTCTGTTCCAATGGCTTACATCTCATATGGAATAGAAGAAAACAATGAACAATCCCAAGAATTATGACATCAAGTTGAAAAGAAACATGATGATAAAGAGATGAAGTAAGCAGAACCATTAACTGATGTGAGAAGGCAAGACAAGGCTCAGAGTAACATGGAGCACTTTTTTCTGTATGAAAAACTGCTCTGATTTCAGGGCATTAAAAAGTGTCTGCTCCATTTTGATTGCTGAATACGAAGAGTTTTGCTCCCTTATTGGTTCTGCTGCCAAGCCAACGAGAGTCTAATTTCATAGAGCAAGATGATGTTCATCATTCCCACTGCTGCAGTAGCCTTTTGGGTGTATGAGTTGTTTTCCTACCCAAGGAACAGCAACTACCCACCATCAAAAAGCTGTGGCTCCTCCCTATACCTTCACTCTGACTAATAATAGGCTAATCCCAAGGAGGGAAATCAGCAGTCAGAGTGAAGTTTTCTTCAGTACTTTCTGGCTTTCTTCAGAAGAAGTGTCTCTTCAGATTCACAGTAGCAGCAATTGGCCAAGAGCTTTGTTTCTGGCAGATAAGCCCCTATTGGAAACCCCCTCCACACAGAAATTATTTTATTTATATATATACATATATATATATATATATATATATATATATATATATATATATATATATATATATATATAATGTGTGTGTGTGACTAAAAGTTGTATTTCCCCTTTAAGAAACCCAGTGTTTTTTTTTCTAGCATTGTAAGTTTCCTGTCATAGACTGGTATCCTTTGTTGTTAAAGTCTGTCTGTGGCAAGTTTTGTGAGACTTAATGTACTGTTTATGTAAACTTTGTCTTTTTGGAGAAAAAGTTTCACTGAAGGGATGGGCAGGAATGTATGCATCAGTGTAATACTTGTGTACACTTCATGACAACCTACCTGCCACATTTCTTTCTGTCAATATGTTTAAGTGTCTGAATTGGGTACTAATAGTTAATTTGTGTTCTGCTTGTGTTTTTTTTTCTTATGAAGGGACTGGGAAAAATATTATGAGTGTAAGTGTACTGATTGTGAACAACGTATTAACAACTTACTTTCTGACTGACTTGCTCAAGCAATACATAACACTTTTGGCTTCTCTTGCTTGGCTATAGCATGGATGCTTACTCTGGTCTTGCTGGTTATTCTCCCACTGTACCAAGAAAGAAAAAAAAAATCACTCACAAAAGAGGCCTTGCCATTGTTTCACAATTGTTCAATGCCTCAGCTGACAGTGGGTGAACCTGCACTGGCCATTTGTTGTTCCTCAGGCCACTGACTTACCTCTCTAATTTCCTCTGTTGTAGTCCTTTTGGCCATCACAAACCAGGGGTCAGACACATTTTCTTCAGCTGTTCCATTCTCTGATATGGGCATGGAGAGAACCATCTCCTCTAGGCCCGTGAAACACTCCAGGAGATCCTTTTCAGAGATAACTCAGGCAAGAGATCATTAGACCGAGCAGATGTCCCTCATTTGAGTTGATCTTCTTCCACAGGAGCTTCTATTAAGAAAAAACAAAATATTAAACATTGTTCATCTGAAGAAGTATTTACAGTTAAGAAACATGAATTCCTTAACTTGGCAAGGCAGCCATTACAGTCATTGAATGCAGGTACATTCAGGTGGGCATCCCCTCTAAAGTAATTCCTGAGGAAACAAGGTCTGATGATTCTAACTTTAACAGAGATAGGGCTTTTTCTCCTACAGATTCCCAAGCCCAGCACTCTGATTGTGATAGTAATATTCATTTGTATCCTCCCGTGGCAAAATTTCTTCTTTAATCAGACCACAGCAAGGATGAATGAGGTACTTTTTATGAGAAAAAATAGATATTTCCCCTGAACTGAGAAGATACTATGACATGTTAAAAATGGATAGATCTCATTCCTCTCCCATTCTGTCTATATTGCTAGACCTGGAGGATGTGTTGAATGCTACCTGTAGTCATCCTGATATCCACCCGTCAGTCCCTATAAAAACAAATAAACTGTACAAGGTACCTCAGACTAATATGTTTGTTTTCTCTCACCTTAAATCTGATTCATCATCAATTTCAGCTGTGTCTCATGCTGGCCAAAGGTTGGCCCTTCACACACGCCCTTCTCCTGGTAGCAGAGAGGGCAAGATGCTGGACCGCATAAGAGAATGTTTTCTTCTTCCTCTTTAGCCATCCGAATTCTGAATTTACAAGCATATGTGTGGAAATTTATGCTACATCATATGGACAGTCTGAGGTAACTGCCTTCTACTCTTACTACACAGGAAACCTTTTTAGAACTGAGCTGTTTCTACCCTTTTTGTATGATTATGAAGATACTGCATCTATGGCCAATGCTACTGCTACTGTTTTGAGAAGATATACTTGAGTGCATAACCAAAAGTTTGCTGAAATCTTAGATTCTGCTTTAGATAAGGAAACATTGTTTCCTCCTTCTTCTACCAAGGTTTTCAATATGAGGAAAGAGGAAATTGATTCAGGGATCTTCTAAGATTTTTAATGTATCTCAATACAACTCTTATAGACCTCCCTCTTTTACAAAAAAAAAAAAAAAAGCCAAATAAGCAAAAAAGTAAGTTTTCTTGCAAACAGGGAGATAAAAAGACATGGCTGGAAGGAAATTGCAACAAAATACAAGAAACAAGAAAAAAAAAAGAAGAAATAAGGGTCCTTTCTGAAAAAGGGACAGTCCAATAGTACAGAATGACTATGCCAGCATCCCCCCGTCTCTCTCCTCTGGCCAATATCTTATCAAATCTGTCTCATAAACTTATCCTCAACATCCCACTTTGGCGATAGAGTGCTTCAGATTTGTGGGTGCTAAAAGCAGTGTAGGAGGGTTACAGATGTCACTGAATAAAAAATCTCCTTTCAGAAGAATTCCTTCTCACCTTTTGAACCAAAAAAAAATATTTTACTCAGGTTCTTCAGTCTTTACATATCAAAGGAGTTATAGAATCAGTGCCTGTAAGCCAAAGGGAAAAATACTTCTATTCCAGAATGTTTCTGGTACAAAAAAGAGGCCTCTCAGATACCAGTACAAGATCTTTCATTTCTAAATATGTATGTGAAATTACCAAAATTCAACATGTTGACCTTACAGAACCTGTTACCCCTCATTCCTGTCATGAACTACTTGATAACAGGAGATTCAAAAGATAATCTCCACATTCCCATAGCCATAGGCTTCAAGAAATTTGTAAGGTTCTCTGTTTCTGGGTCACATATTCAGTTCTCTGTATTACCCCTTGGTTTATCTACAGCTTCCAGGGTGTTCACAAAATGTCTAGATCTAGTCATAGCTTTGGGAAGACTAAATTGCTGTCCAGGACCAAGAAGGAGCAGGTGCCTAATTGGAAGCAATCTCTCCTTAGCCTGAACAAGCAAATAAGAGCACTAGTGAAATCCTCAAAAGCAAACTTCAAGTCCAAACTGGCCACATCTACTAAAGACAATCAAATGGCCTTCTTCACTATGTCCTCAGTCTCGAGGGAAGCACCCAGATCTACTCAGAACTGGTGGTCAAGGACACCACATACACAAAAGCTGTAGATATAGCCAACCTGCTGGCAGACAGGTTCAGTGAAAACTTCACTCCTCTGTCCCCCCGTCAGTAAAACAGGACATCCCCAGTTCCTGTCCCCCTCCCCTTATCTCTAGGGAGCAAGTCATCACTGCCCTCTCTAAGGCAAAAAATACAGCCTCCATGGGACCCAATAACATCCCAGGATGCATCCTACATGAACTCAAGCAGAAAATTACAGCACCATTAGGCACCCTATTCAACCAAAGCCTGAGTACAGCTTCATCCCAGATGAGTGGAGGACAGCTACCATTATCCCTTTGCACAAAGGTGGAGTGTCCACCAATCCAGGAAATTATACACCCGTCAGCCGAACTAGCCTGATCTGCAAGGCCATGGAGTGGATTATCATAAACCTCATTAACAAGGACATTGGCAACCTCCAGACACTTGATCCCACACAGTTTGGTTTTGTAAAGGGAAGGTCATCCCTGTTAAATTTGGTCAACTTCTTTGACACAGTCACCAAGGCCATAGACGAGGGGAAGATGGTGCACACCGGCTACCTTGACCTGGCCAAAGCCTTTGATACTATTCCCCAATCTGATATAATAAATAAACTCTCTCAATTAGGCATCAATCCATATGTTA
Organism: Protopterus annectens; assembly: GCF_019279795.1. Classification (NCBI taxonomy): domain Eukaryota; kingdom Metazoa; phylum Chordata; order Ceratodontiformes; family Protopteridae; genus Protopterus; species Protopterus annectens. Next base: position 67,871,411 of record NC_056733.1, read on the forward strand.
CCAGATGGGTATCAAACTGATTCACTGATAGAACCTACCTAGTCAAAATAGGGGAAGCCACCTCAACTAGTAGACCTGTAACACGTGGTATAACCCAGGGATCAGTCTTGGGGCCTCTGCTGTTTGGGATATACTTCTTGGAGGTGCAGGCCAAATCTAGTGGGCTATGGCTGACCAGGTTGCAGATGACTGCAAGCTGGCTGCTATCATCAATTACCCTAGTGATATGGACATCCTCCAAGAGAGTATCATCCAAACAAATGACTGGCGCCATAAACATGGCCTCAAACTGAACGCCAAAAAATGCATCATCATCCGTTTTGGGTAGAGTGATGTCCCCACAAATTATCACATTGATAATAAAGTCCTAAGCATGCAATCAGTCGTGAGGGACATGGGAACTCAGTTTGATAGCAAATTGACTTTTGACCACCATATTGCCTCTGTTGTATGGAAAGCTTTCTGGCCCACCTCATTAGTCATCCAGGGACAAGATGGTCATAACATCCCTGTATTCTTCCCTTATAAGACCAATTATTGAGTACAATGCCCCTTTCGGCATGTACCTCACAAAGCACATGCAGCAACTAGAGAGACCACAGAGGTTCCTCACCGGGGGAAACATCTACCCTGCACAGATAGGCTAAAAGCCCTGTCCCTCTACTCAGTCTCCTGTAGACTCCTCAGAGGTGACCTCTGTCTGGCATACAAGCAATCTCAGACCCTGCCCTGATGGGACTGCTGCATATCCGCAAGTCAAGCACCACTTGAGTAACCCGCATGCACGACCTCAACCTGGTCTGTGACATCAATAGGATTTGTTGGCAGGACAGATTTGTATCCCAGAGACTCCCCCTTTTGTGGAACAGACTCCCTCTCCATGTAAAGCAGAGTACCTCATTAACCCTTTTTAAGCGCAACCTGGATAACTGGATGGGAAACATAAAATACACCCCCTAGGATTCCACCTGTGTCCCTGCTGGACAGTGGCATAGGTTGCTGACTTGTTGGAACATGGGCTAAATTATTCGCTAGGCTTGTAAGGGGCTCAGGGCCAATGGCCTAGTAACTTACTATGATCCTTTGATAATGGCATTCACATTTTTCTTATAAAAATTACTTGCTTATCTTAGCAATGTCTGTATCCAGTTGCCAAAAGTCATTGACTTCAGTTGTGTTTCTTTGACCATTCTGGGCTTCTAGATAAATATTGCAAAATCCTCCTTGACTCTGTCTCATAGGATTGCATTTCTGGGCTGCCTTCTAGATACATTGCTTCAAAAGTCCTTATTATTACTGTTTGTTGATTTTTTTACCTGGAATCTTTCTTGAACTTCTCCAATCAGTCTCAGACTTCTGCAAGATAATTTCTCATTATCCTAGGGTTCGTGGCTGTTATGATTCACTTTGCCAGGTCACACATCAGAAAGATGCAATGATTTCTAAAAAAAAATACATGGACTTGGCATTTGCATTCTCTGAAGTATCAAATTACAGTTTGGGGTTTTCTGAAAAGGGAACAGCATTAGTGGAGACAAATTCAACTGAACCTAGGTCCCCCCTTCTCTTCTCAGACCCTAAACCAATCTGTTAGCAAAGACACATCAGGTTTTTCTTGGGGAGCAGTTTCCATGGGAGTAAAGGTGCAAGTCCTGTGGAGTCTTTAAGATAGATGAAAGCATATCAGTATTAAGGAGATGTTGGTTGTGATTCATGCCGGGAAGCCTGTCCATCACCTATGGTACCCAGGACCACTTCAAGTGATTTCAGACAGTAACACAGGCATGTGGTATAAAAACAAGTAGGGATGTATAAGGTGGCAACCCCCTTGCAGGCTGGCTACAATGGCTTGGGATTTCACTCTTCAGCATTTCTAGACCCTCCAAATATCTTACATTCTGTACGAGGAAAACATTGTGGCAAACAAGTTGAGCAGGACATACCATCACAAATGGAAGTAGAATGTAGGGAGTCTTCAAGGAACTGATCCAGTTGTGCAAAACAACTCAAACAGATCTGTTCGCCTCGTTTCAAAACAGGCAACTAAAGTAATTTTACTCCAGGGCTGTTTGCAAGCAAGCATTAAAAAAAAATGCATTTTCATTTTCTTGGAAGTGAATGTCCCTTTTGTGTTTCCACCCTTTCCACTGACATGCTGGGTAATTCTGAAGGTTCAAAAGAATACCCCAAAACTCATTGTGGTAACCCCCCCCCTTTTGGCACAAACAATATTGGTTCTTTATTCTAATGGAAGTGTTCAAGAGCAATTACTTAAGCTTCCTTACAAACTGGGTCTACTCATACAAGACAGAGGTAGCTTCATAAACCCCAATCTCAGTCAACTTCAACAGACTGCCTGGATGATTCAATTCTACTACCTTTTGGACACTATTTTCATGAGGACACGCAGCAGGTATTAAAAGAGGCAAGGAAGTTTGCTACAAGAAAGTCATATATTGGTAATCGGAAGTAATTTTCTGGTTGGTGCCAAACCAGTAACTATGGGCCCATCATGGATTTTGTATCACTGGTGCTCAAATATTTGTGTGAGTTACTTTTCTTTGGCTTTGCTTATTTCTCATTTGAGGTTCATCTTTCAGTCATTTCAACATGAATTTTCATAGATCTTTCTTCTCTGTTTGTGATAAAATAGTTTCTGAAAGGAGTTTTCCACCTGAGATCTCTTTGTGAACAGGTTGCTCATCCTTGGATCTCAAATGCTGTGGTGAAGAAGTTGACTATGTTATGTTTCGAATCTGCCTGTCAAGCTGATTTAATGCACTTGTACCTCTTGCAAGTACTATGCAGTCTTAGAATGGTGTCTGCAGTGCAAGTTAAATGTACACTGTGTGCCTGTCATGCCTACCGAGTGTAAATGTGCTCTCCCATTCTAAATACTAGATCAGTTCATCTAAGTGACTTATACATGCACAAACATGGTTAATAAGTAGAACAACTGTGCATCTGTAAGAAAACTGCATATAAAAGTATACTTGGTGTCACAACAGGAGGTACTGCAGCACAGCTAGCTGGAATTTTGTAAATAACTGTAAGTCATTTGTGAATATCAAACTAAATTATATAAGATGTGTGTGTTACAAATGTATTAAAACTGTATGTCATGTGTATATACAATTGCTTTGTCCAGATATTTGTGTTGAAAAGATATTTGTAAAGTCCTTGTTTTTGAAATGTATCCACAGGGTGCCCTAATGGAAGAGAACAGAAATGTACATGCACTAATGTAACTCTTTGAATGTATATGTTTTAATAGTGGAAACTGGAATACTGGAGATTAAACTCAGTCCAGCAAACTTTAGAAAAATATCTGAAATTAAATCACTTTATAGGCTAGGCCATAAAGATGCTATCTCACAAGTTTCAGTGCAGCCAGAGACACAAAGTCTGTACTAGGCAGCTTTCTATATTGCCTTTGGGGTGAACTAATCACTACTCTGGAAGCATAGTGGTATACAATTGTTTTATGACTGTCAGCACCTGCCAAAGATCTGAGCTAAAGCCCTTGTGTGTGTATTTTTATGGGTAGGTGCTAAATACTGCCAGCTGCCAGCAATGGGGGTTTGAATGAGAACTAGAAGTCAGATGACCAGAAATGATGTAATTCTGCAAGCTATCTCAGCAGTAATGTTTTAGATATTATTTTGAGAAGCCTCTTAGTGAGACAGAGCATTCTGTATTCTGTATTGGTCCTGATAAGAAGAAGAAGAACCATTTGCCACATCATCTGGTTTGCTCTATTAGTAAGTTATTAGGGTATAGTAATTCTCTTAGATTCAGTCAGGAATACAGTGAAGCTTAGTTTAGATATTGTTTTTCTTTATTTATCTGAGCCTGTCCTTCAATGTTATTTTAAATATTTCCTGTGTTTTGAACTCTGATGTCACTGTGAATATATACTTAGTATTTTTTGTTCTTTTATTACTTATTATTAAATATATTTAAACCTTTCATTGTGGCTGATCTTTGTAGAGATATTTAAGTTTTGAGAGTACTTGCTTATTTATTTGGTGACACTGTGTGTGACACTCCTAACAGCCTTGCTCTTGGTCAAACTACCATTTGTGTTAATATTGATTTAATATATTGGGTACCCTTGGAAGAGCCTTATGGTAGCTTGCAGGAGTGTCTGGTGACAGTCATAACTACCTTATACTCTGGGCAAAAGGGGGCATTGCTAGTAAACCTGTGCCAGCCTTTCCCAGGTGTGTGTGTGTGTGTGTGTGTGTGTGTGTGTGTGTGTGTGTGTGTGTGTGTGTGTGTGTGTGTGTGTGTGTGTGTGTGTGTGTGTGTAAATCAAATCTCAGAGTGTGTAACAGCTACTTGGGCAGACACACAATGCACTGATTAGACAGAGAGGATGCTGGAGGCCTTGGCTTGAACACTTAGCTAAGATCTCAACTCTATAGTTGTGCCAGTGGGAGGTCTTATTGGGGAACTGGATAAAGAGGCAGAAACCAGACCTAGACTGACTGTGGTCTTTGTGTGTTCTTAAGGGAAATTGCATTGCATGCAGAAAGCTGCATCTGGAAATAGTGTGTGTGTACCTGTTATCCTCCCAGGGAATGTCTCTCCACAGGTGCCAGTGGGGAGGATTGAGGCTCCTTGACTACTGGCCCAGAGGTGGGATATCCAACTCACATATTGGTTGGCAGTGGTGGGTCATCACACTTGCCTTGGGAAATTTTAAAGAAAAAGAAAAACATCTTTTCACACCACCACTTTTCCTCACACAATTAATTATGCCCCTTTGAAATATCAGTTGCAAACCGCAAAATAGATTAAATGAGTAGACTGATGCACTAAAGCAATTGTTTTTCATTTGCAGAAGTAGAGTCTCAAAAATACATTATTTTTACTTACTTGATCTTCAACAGTCCCCAACTCCTTCCGCTTCCTGTTTATTAAAAGAAAAAAAAGCATTGTAAAATGGCTAGATGTCTGATGTCATGCTATATTAGCCAATTAGTTGCAAAGAAATATTTTCATCTTATTTAAAGAACTATGAGGACTTGTTCCCAGTGAAGAAGTCCTTGCACTTTTGCTTTTAAAACTCTGCCATGGTAGTGTAGAGTGTGTTACTGTTTATTGTTTCTGACAGTTGGGTGCAGCAACATTACTTACCTAAATGATTTGCAATGATGGGAAAGGTGAAATAGACACTTTAGTTCTCATGTGGGTGTAATGAGTTGTATGTGTATAACATAAATTGTGAAATGAAAGTGCTTCAATACTATTTGGTATAATATAAATGCACAAATGTGATGATTGAAAAGCTGAATGGCTGGGATTTTAAATTTTTGTTTTGAGCTGTACTTTGTTGTTATCTGAAAATGGTTCAAGACTGCAGTCTGTAAATAATGGCAGTATGTTTGAGTTTGCATACTTCAAATCTTTCGGATAACACATGCAATTCTGTTTCTGTAGTAACCGTTTGATATTTAAAAATGTTCCCTGGTCTTGGTCCTTTGCCAGTATATTATTTTTGGCTTTGTCTCTGATTCATAAGCTAATTGTTAGACAGGGTTTGTGTGTGTGTGTGTGTGTGTGTGTGTGTGTGTGTGTGTGTGTGTGTGTGTGTGTGTGTGTGTGTGTGTGTGTGTGTGTGCACACGCGTGCACAGGTGTATACAGATATTTGTATGTACATAGCATACCTTTCAACTGTCTCTGATTTTGCATCATTTTGCTTTGTCCCTCAAAAAATCTTTGATTTCCTGAGAAAATGCTGTGAACTGGTCAGTCAGCAAAGCCAGATATTATAGTTTCATATTTCTTGTTGTTCAGATAATTCATGCTGAGGCAAACATCTTGCTGTATTAACTTTTTAAGTGAATTAGAGTGACATTTAAAATGCCCCTGATTTGTTTTTTTTTTTTGACCTTCCATTATTTTTTTTTCACAGTTCGTGAACAAAGAAGTTGGGAAGTGTGGCATATACGGGTAGGGGTGTGTGTGTGCATGTATGTGTATTCTGACAATAATGTGACAAACAGTAGTTTACATGGTACTTCATGGTATCCAGTGAAGACTTACTATGCCTGTCAGTTACTATTTGTGTCCAACTGCAATTTCTAGGTGTTAGTACTTCATTAGCGAACTGCAGTAAGTCAAAATATATTTATGCAAATATATCAGGAAATGTTCACTCAGTAGCATTTCCAAAGAACATTTCACAGGCTAGTTCAGTACACAGGTCAGGAATGTTTTATAACCTAAACAAGATTGTCGGCAAGTGGGGGTGGGAAGTTATTTGTATGGCAAATGATGGACATATGTCATATTAATATTCTTTTAATAACTTAACCAAGACACAGCTGACTGTACTTCAGTGCGTCAGTTGAGAGACTACATAATGCTATAAAAAGTCTCAAAGAAATCTAGTGTTCTCATTGCTTTGCAGATATTAGTTTTTATTTAGCAATAGAATACACAAATATGTCAGCCACTTCCAAACAGTGTTTGTGGAACAGTATTTCAGACAGTTCTGCACACAGGTCAGGAATGATTGCTAACTTAAATATTGTGGTTAATAGGCAAGAAAATGTAAACTACCTTTTATGCCAAATTATGCATATGGGCCATATTAATATTCTGTTAACAGCCTGACCCAGAGAGAGTATATTTAGCACTTCATGACATCAAATGAAAGATTACATAATGCTGCAAAAGTTGACGCTGATACATGCTGTCTACCTACTACCAGTCTGCAGATGTTTATACTTGGTTAGTAATAAAATATGCATATATGCATACAAATCATATTTCTGTAACTATCTCAGGCATTGTACACCTGGACACATTGTTGAACAACATTTCACGTCCTGTCATCTGAGTGATCAGGGGTGGCTCCTAAAACAAATGGGGTACTCGGTACAATACAAAGTGTGAGTTATTTTCTAGAAAATTTTAAATATATTCTATACGTTAATAATTATATTTACAAATTTAAAGTGCCTGTATTGTACTCCATGGTATCAAATGAAAGTATACACGATGTTGAAAAAAGTTTGCATTGACAGTTTATGTCTAACTAGCACTGCTTTGCAGATTTGTGCATTTATTTGCTCATTAATTTACAGATATGCAGACAATTCATAATTATACAGATGTCTTAAAACTAGAGTGTCATCTACAAAACTGCCCTGCAACTAAATGAAGATCACATCTGTATAAACAAAAACCATACTGATAGTTGGAGTCTATCTACTATGATTGCAGAGATATTAATGCTTGTTTGCATAATTATAACAGGTAAATTTATATATTATTTAATTATGCATTCAGTATAAAATTACTATTATATCTTGCTGACGTATTTTGTTATCACCTTGTGAAGAAGAGTATGTTTTAATTAACTTTCATATTTTAACTTTTTTGTAACTTCTATTGTTTTTGAGACATATACATTTTCTTACAAGTTGGTTAGAAAACTGCAGTCTCAGAATTTTAACCCAGGTGAAAGTTGTCCAGACAGGAGCTCTGCAGGTGATAGGAAGTGTGAATTCCACTCAGGCTAGGTGTAAGCTAAGGTTCATGCAGGGCTGGTGTTAGCATTTTGGGGACACCCAGCAAATAGGAAGTTGGGGTCCTCTAGGCACTTCCAGGGTAAGTATCACACTGTCACTGCCACCCCTCCTAAGCAACCTTTAAGTTCATGCTGCAAACTTTTAGGAGCAGTACACACAGACTGATCTGTAGCTACAATGTTCTTACATTACAACAGGTCTCTGTACCACACTCTGTTGGCCCATCTCACAAAGGGACATTCAGAATTACTTGTATTTAGTTACAACAATGATACATCACAACAAGTCTTTGCAACTGTCTGCACTTGGGTGAAATGGCACCCTACGCCTACTGTTTCTGCCCCCTCAACACACACACACACACACACACACACACACACACACACACACACACACACACACACACACACACACACACACACACACACACACACACACGAGTCCTCCCCTAAGATGCATACTACTTTTTTTCTTTCTTTTCTCACATTTTGCCTTATTCTTCAACTTTTTCAAGATACCATAACTTTCTACATGCTCTGAAGTGCATTTTGTTTCCTTTTAACACAACCTTTTCATCCAGTGATGGCATAAACAGAAATTATGATCAAAGAAAGAAATGTAGTGTTTCTGTTCAACTTTAGTTTTCCTGGTATCCTTTCAACACATCTTTCCTAACCAGAACAGCACAGTAGTAATCATTTACGAAATAACTCAACAAAAGCTAGGGTCCAAGAAGCTATAGGGTTATAGACGCTCTGGGATGCACTTTATAGCATTTTCCCAACCTTGTAATCCAGTGGTGGCCTAAACTAAAATCATGAGCAGGAAAAGAATTTTAGTCTTATTTTTATTTATTTATTTATTTTTGTCTTTCAAGGAAGGTATTAAGTTGTGACCAAGACTAAATGTTCAAAGATGACAAAATAGTAGCTCACAATAAACTAACAAGAACAAGCCAGTCTTTGTTTGAATATACAGGTCTATCCCAGAATACTGCCTGCCTCTCTAACCCCCCCCCCCAAAAAAAAAAGACAGTCTCTGCCTATGCAACCCAGTGGTGTTAGACTGGGCTGAAAGCAGAGGTATAAATTGCCACAGTCATGTATTTCAAGTGACTGCTGACATACATAGACATAGCATGCCTCCACACTCCTCTCCCATAGCCCCGAAAGGCAGCAACCAGTATACGTCCCTGATGTATGATTGTCAGAAAAGTGAAAAAATAATGATTACAGTAATGTATTGCACTCTGTTGCTCTAAGACAGTGCACTGCCCATATAGAAGCTATAATAACCTTCTTTGTACACCTCTGAGGTTTGTGGGAAAAGGAAAAGAAACAACGATCACGCTGACCCAGCCCAAACATGAGCTATAATACCCTCTTGTGCACATCTCTAAGGTTTGACTATGATGAAAATTAAAGACTTAATAACCACACAACCCCAGCCACCCAAACACCCCCACTCCCACCCCTGCCCATAACCTACAGCAGCTTTTTGTACACACACATCTAAGCAGGGCTGGTTTTAGAATGAGTGTAGGCATGAGCAGAGGCCATAATCAGCTTTATAATCAGAATGATATCACAGTCCTGTTCAGGTTAAAGAGCGTAATCAGAAAATGAATACATTTTTTCTCCTCATTTTTCCCCAACCAGCAACAGCTTTTGTGGGGCCCCACACAGTCAAGGATGATTAAAGGGCCCCTGTAGCCACAGATATTGCAGGTACCCAATGCTGGCTATGTTATTTGTTTTAGTGGAGATAATGTCCACCAGTAGGGTTTGTGGCACTACATCAGTGGTAAAATATTAAATGGAATTGTAAAGCTTGTTACTTGATAAAACACTGTTACTATAACCAGATATATCTTTGAATTTTAAGGCAGATACAAATAAGAGTTACTATCCACCTGGTTTATTAAGTATACAAGATTGCTGTACTAGCATTTGTTGGTTTGACAGATGTTACAAAATATCCGGATAACACAACTTGCTGTGGCTGGGGGCCCCCCCAGATATCTGCAAGAAGAGTATTTGAGATGCAAGCTCTCATGTTGGGTAAGTCCCAGCTGATTTTAGGGTTCCTTTAGGAACAAACTCCTTATTCATGCCCAAAGCAGTTTCAGAGTTTACTTACCAAGCCGCCAGTCTCCCGCTTTTATATTCAGAATCTAAAAAACAGGTTGAAATGATTCTATATACTCTGGACATGCATAAGCAGCTCAGGTACTATCTTGACAGAGCTAATCCTTTTAGAAAAGCTGATCGACTATTTATTTCTTACCAAGAGACAGAAAAGGGATAACATATATCTAAACAGGCAGTTTCCAGATGGTTGTCCTCAGATATTGCTTTTTGTTATTCCCGAGATGGCAAATTGATTCCAGGCAGTATCAAGGTTCATTCTACTAGAGCCCTGTCTTATTCAATGACAAACTGGAAAAGGGTAAACTCTAGAAGCATTCTAGAGGCAGCTACATGGCCCTTTGTACATACTTTTACAGAGAATTATAAACTGGATTACTTTTTGAGGTCCAGATCTGGCTTTGCTGGGCCTTTTCTCCAGGGGCACCTGGATAACTATCCTTCCTCCTCCCACATTGGATAGGCTTTGGTAATCACCCCATACAGCCCAAAGGCTACTGCAGCACTGGGAATGATGAACATAGTATAGTTGTGTAAGTTGCACTTACCCATAACAGTAGATATTTGAATGCCTTGTTGCTGCAGTAACTGCACCCACCCTCCATTCACCTGCTCTCATATATAGTAGTAGCTGGGATACAAAGTAATGTTTTGTTTGTTTCTACTTCATTTGTTTCTGTTTTAATGGTTGTTTGACTCAAGATTGTTGGCCTCTTTTCTCCTTGTATAGGCAGTGGCGGCTCGTGGTGTCGGTCTGTAGGACTGCAGCCCCCCCAGCTGTGGAAGAAAGAAAAAGAACATGTTTATTATGTGTGCGTGTGTGTTCTTTCGGCTTTTCCCGTTAGGGGTAAAACAGCGGAACTCTCATCGGCCAATGATTGGCAGCAGATTTGCTTTGCCGGCTGGCCTTGCGACCCCAGCTGTGGAAGAAAGAAAAAGAACATGTTTATTTTAAAATAAAAAATATATATATTTATAAATGATTAAATATTTTAATACTGGCTAATTGCTGTAAGCGAGTCCAACTGACTCGCAAATGCTGGAACTCGAACTGCACATGCTCAGTGAGTTCCATTTTTTTTTTTTTTTCCCGACTGTAATCTGCATCTGGACTGTTGTAAAATCAGTCCAGATTGAGGAGAAAAAAGGCATCGGTGTGATGCCCAGAAGACTATGCAGTTAACCGCACAGTGAATTGGAAGGGGGTCAGACTGCCACGTCCGCAGTCACATACGTGATGCGGACGGCTGGATGGCTACTAATTGGTTTTCGCTCTCTTCCCAAAAAAGAGGGCCAGAAACATATCAGTAGTACACAGCGCCTAGCATGCATAATCGCACAGCTGAGTGCTTTCATTACTTGCTACTGTACTGAAAGGTGCTTTGTTCTGTTGCTAAAAAAACAACTTGTGTCTGTGTCGTTTGATTTTTTTTTTTTTTGGGGCTTACGAGAGTTCGTTTGAACAGACCGACGAGCAGCAAAGGAATTATAATATCAGGATCCTAATCCTATCCTAGCCTTACTATATAATTTGATTTGCTATCCTGGTTCCTTTATGGCAGACCTGAAAGCAAGCATGGAATGGAGTATGTGGTTCTTCCATTTATGAGGTATTTAGTTGGGTTTCCTTCTTTTTCGGGCAGACCTGAACGGAGGTTTTTTGTTTTTGTTATGGCAGACCTGAACAGAGGTTTTTTTTTTTTTCTTGTTATGGCAGACCTGAACAGAGTTTTTTTTCCTTTTTATGGCAGACCTGAAAGCAAGCATGGAATGGAGTATGTAGGTTATTCAATTTATGAGGTATTTAGTTGGGTGTCCTTCTTTTTATGGCAGACCTGAACGGATGTTTTTTTTTTTTTTATGGCAGACCTGAACGGAGTTTTTTTTTCCTGTTATGGCAGAACGGATGTTTTTTTTTCTTGTTATGGCAGACCTGAACAGTAGTTTTTTTCCTGTTATTGCAGTACTGAACGGAGATTTTTCTTTGTTTTCTGGCAGAAGTAAGTGTGTGTGTGTGTGTGTGTGTGTGTGTGTGTGTGTGTGTGTGTGTGTGTGTGTGTGTGTGTGTGTGTGTGTGTGTAATCCCCCAGTTACATACAGCTGGTGGCTAGAGAGAAGTGAACTCAAGAACTAGACTCAAAATCTGAGTCTTGGGAAACAGGTGGCTACAGCTTAGCTTCCCTACCCACTGCCACTTGTGAAATTTTTGCCCCATATTTTTGTTCTGTTCCTCATAATGTCTGTGGTTTTCAGGATTTTGAATACACTAAATAATGACAGGCATTTGAATTTCAGACTTCATGTTCTTCAGAAAGTACATGGTAACACAAATCCTTTTATTCTAGCAATTTTATGTTTATATGATCAATATTTGAAAATTGTCTCTATTGTTGGGGCTGTATAGTGGCTTTGTCCAGGTTTTTTTTGTGCTAAGAGTTTGACAGCTATGGTGAGAACTGAATTCACTGAATATGTTTGCCGGCTGTATTCCTCCATTATTGTCTTTGTCTAGCTGTTTTGTGCTAAGATATTGAGTGCTGTGGTGAGAACTAAATTCACTAAATGATAGACACTTAAGTTTCAGTCTGTCTTTCAAGAAACAGCTGATTTGGTATAGTGGTATGTTGCTTTGAATGTAGTGCACAGGGTTCTGGGTTCAAGGCTTGGCAGTGAAATGCATGGTAGTAATGTAACATTTTATTCTAGCAACTTTCCAAGATTATACAAGCAATGTTTAAAATGTGTCCCTAGTTTTGGGGCTTTTGCCCCCCCCCAAAAAAATTTTGGCTTTTTCCAGATTTCTTGTGCTTCAAGGTTGACAGATACAGTTGAGTGTTGAGTGGATTTTATAAGGAGCTGAGAGCTTGAAGAGAAGGTTAGTGCTGCTTATGCTGAACCTGCTTGCACTGTTAATAGCACAACAGGTGGTGCACTTGCTTTTGATGCAGAAGACTGTGGGTTCTACTCCCACAGTATATAGATGCATTGCTAATACTGTACTGTGTTGTACCTTTAAAGGGGGTAGATGCTGCAGTCCTGAGAAAGTCCTCTTTGGCGGAGATACCTAGTAACAATGAACCTGTTATCAGTTTGCCATCCATTCCCTATTGCAATATTACTAGCTTATCATTTTTTTATTGTAACATAGGCAATTTATTCCTCAAGGGCAACAGGCACTTTATTTGTAGATGAAACAATGAAATATAAAGTTGTTTGCTAGCAGCAACCTCTTCATTTAGTTACAGATCTCTTTAATGCGGAATTATTTAGATGACTTTTACTTCTGCAGAGATTGTGCATATTTACTGATACTGGTGGATTGTAGAAGTCTGAGTAGACTTTTATGATGGAAATGTTCTGAATTGGGCAGTTTTGTTATTATTGGTGCATGCATTTTCTTTCATTGTTTGCTGAAAAATGTTCAAAACAATAAATGTAAAATGCCCTCTAACAACTGCACTGTATTATAGAAGGAATATAATTTAATACAATCAGGAAGGTGTATCAAAGAACACATGCATGTTTCCTGTGCAAGGGGCCTATGATTTGAAAACAGCCCAGAGTTAATCTTTATCTGCTACTGGCCAGATGTATTTTCTTTGAATGTGGGTATCAATGTTGTTTCAATGAATGTGAGTTTCAAGGGCAGAGAAGTTTTAATGCTAAGTCTGTTTTCATTGTGAGACTGCATTGTTTTGTTTAGCAGATGCCTATTAGTGTTAGTGTTTGTGCTGTAAAATGTAAAATAAAACTTTTAAATGAAATCCAAATTATCGTAGAAGTAAAGCAGCATGCACATTACAGTGTTTTTGGTAAATGGAGTGAAATAGCCAAGTAATGGGACATTGGAATAGCTGCAATCAGGAGGCCCCATTCAACCATGATTTTGTAAGGGGGGAAGGGAAGGGTGGCAAACTCAGACAGCCCTGGCTGAACTATACCTCTCAACTGTCCAGATTTTTGCAGAATTAATAGATTTTTGCTTATTATTTTTGGTTTACTCCTCATAAAATTTGTGGTTTTCTGGCAAATCATTTAGGAATGAAGTCACTAAATAATGACAGACATTGAGTTTCAGACTTCATACCCTTCAGAAAAATGCATGCTAAAGCAAGACCTGTTATGTCAACAGTCTAAGTTTATACAAGAACAATATTTAATATTGTTTGTATGTTCCCCCAATATATTTGGCCTTGTCCAGATTTCCTGAGTTAACAGATTGAGAGGTACATGCAAATAAATCACTTTATAGAATTACGTATATCCAAACCTCTCAAATGTCCCCAAGTTTGGCTCAAAATGTTGCTCTCCCCCTAATAATCCTGCTGCAAAATGGCAAATTTGTAAGAAAACGTGGAGGGTTTCCAATTAATAAATACATATAATGATCAGAGTTATAGATTACTTTTAATTTCAGAAATGCATGTAGATTCTCTTATTTTGTCAGCTGCTCAAGTTAACAGTACTAATATTAAAAAAGTGTCCCTTCTTGGACAGGTTCCCAGCTGTATTGTGTGGCTATTTTATATTTTTGCATCACATCTTTGGTCCGTTTTTCATAAAACTGTGGTTTTCTGGCAAATTAGTGGCAAATCATTAAAGACTGAAGTTAGAAAATAATGACAGGCGTTTGTTTGAGTTTCAGATTTCATACCCTCCAGAAAATTCATACTAATGCAAGACCTACTATTATATTGTCTTTCTAAGTTCATAAGAGCAACATTTAAAATGTATCCTTATTTTTGGGCCTTTGTCCTACTTCTGTTTATGACTTTGTCCATATTTCTTGCTCTGAGGATGAGAGGTATGACAAATGTGTCAGGGCCATCACCGTCAGCCAGAGACATTTAAAATTGTGACATACTTGTTGCACCCCACTCCCCCACATAGTGACTCTAGATGTGTCCAAGCAAGGCAAGGAGCAGTTATGCAGTGTAAGTGTGCAGAGTGTCTGCCCATCCAAGGGAGACACAAGTACTACAGTGGCTTTTAATCTGTCCTTGATTTTGCAGAATGTTCTGGTTTTCTGTCATATTTTTATACTGTTGATTTATGCTTCTTATTCAGAAAATGCATGTTGTTGCAGTGCCTGTTGCTCTGTGTTTAACTAGCAATGCTTTAATTACCATCAGGTAAGCTTGTCTGAGACTATAAGATGCAAGTAAGCTTTAATAAGCATACTGCTAAAGAATTACCAACATCGAAAGTCTTTTTGTTGTTGCCATACAGAGAATATTTACATAACTAGATAGCATATAAGCTTTAGGTATTGAAATGCATATGACAGTATTTGTAATAAAGGACAGGATTACAGTATTTTCAGAAGTTCATTACATTTGTTTCAGACTTGCAGTCATCTTTGCAGGCTTTACCCATAAACTAAACAGAATGCCAGTCTATCATGTGTGGTCCATAACCTGTGCAGTAATCCTTTAAGCAATTTATCTTGAACTTGTTTCTTGTTTGCTGTTCTTTTTTATTTTGATCATGTTTTCACCACGAAACAGGTAGATAGTTGTCAGGCAGCAGGTCTTTTTTGGATAAGAAACATTTTTACAACTAGGAGTATAACACAAATTGTTACTTTCAGCATGTTACTTGATACTTTTATAAAGCTGAATATAAATTATAATTAGAACTGCAGTCCAAGGAGAAGTGGTTTGAGTTGAGTGCTGCTTGTTTTTTTTATACTTGGTTTTGACTGGCATTTAAAAAATAATTTATTTTTTCATGCCACAAAACATTTTTGTTTCCATCTAGATATTAAGTAAGCTGTCATGTAGCCAATGCATTGAAATATTTTATTTCTTCTACAATTCATTTTGTCTTTATTGGACTCTCATAATGATGGCTTGGCACCCAGGGCAGCGTATTTAATTAACGTCTCAGTTTTTGCAATTTTTAGCATAATTCCACCCCTTTCTAGTTGGTCACACCCCTTCCAGTTGGCCCCACCCATTTAGCTGTCTCCTGCAGCCCGCTTTTGGTTTAAAGTCACCAGCCGCCACTGTGTATAGGCAAGAAAGTCCTGAAGAAATCTTCCTCTGACTGCTGATTTCCCTTCTTGGGATTAGCCATTCAGCAGTCAGAGTGAAGTATTTGGGTGAGCCAAGGCTTTTTTAAGTTGGCTGGTTGTTGTTTCCTAGGCAGAAAACTACAGCAGTGAAGAAGTCAAACATCAACTGCTGCGAGTAAGTGCAACTTACACAGATGCACTTTATTAGTAAGTTCTTCTCACTGCACAGAAGGACCGCGACAAATAATTTTAATACTTTTGTAGTGAACAGAAGTATCTTGCACGTGAAGCCTGAAAACAAGGAAATAATATCTACCTGACACTTTATTTTGCCATCTATACATGAGTTATGGACACTCTTTGGTATGAGTACAGATGTTCCCTCATTTTTTCTGGCTAAACTTACTCACCTAAGGTTGCTAACCCACCAAGCAAAATGACTCAGCAACTCCAAAGAACAATGTAAAACTTAAAAAAAAGCAGCAAAACACAGATCAGAAAGGAACCGGACCACAATTCTTTAAACTTTCGTTTAATAAAACACCATGAACTTCATCAGAATGAATACAAAAACTTGAAACCACCCATAAAATACTTGCCATGTGCAAAAAAAATCATCCAATGACAAAATAACCTACTAATCAGAAACTACTTTTCTCTGCAAAGTAGTTCTAGAAAAAATTATATGATAAAATCAGAAACTCCTGTGTTCTGTATATTAGCTGTAGCTTTGATGTTTTAATTAAAAAACATTTAAAAGACTGCATTATATGCAATCCAAAATAGAATAGATTCCAGTGTTGATGAAAGTGGAATGTGTCTTACAGAAACCATGCTTAAATAAGGTCCCCATCCTCATACTGTGTAGGAAAGAAATTTAGTGTCACCTCACTGCAAAATTGATGTAAGAATGCTGTACAAAAGTCAAAATTAATAGAGAGACAAAGGGCCAGAATCAGGGGCAGTCTTTAACTATTGCTCTAATTAACTTAAAAAGTTAATAAAATAATAGGTTTTGCATCAAAATGCATTTTAAATAATAAATATAAAACTCTTAATGACTATCATTTCTGACTGATTATAAACCTCAATGATTTACCAGAAAAATCAAAACTTTTACAAAGGACGGTGCAAAAAATATGAGGCAATATCAGGGACATTCTGTGACATTAAGAATAGTTGAGTGTGTGTAAGAGTTTGGTCTGTATAATCAAAACCACTTAGACTTGCTTGCCTAATTCTTCACACTGGATGTTCCCCTTGTTGTTTGGCAGTTGTCACTATTTTTTGAACTGTGTGTATGTATGCACCATCTTGAAGCATTTCTGATGTTTACAAAATGTGGTAACATTAAGCACTAGCATATTTGCCTCAACAGCACACATTTCTGCATAAGTAAAATTAAAAAATTATGAAGCTGGACACTGTGCTATCATTTTTTATTGTCCTAGCTATGATTTTAGAAATTGACAGGTTAAGAAGTATGCCTTCAGTCTTAAGCAGGATAAAGCAGGTATGACAGGATGACTGACTAATAAGACTTCCCTTTTCCCAACACACACACACACACACACACACACACACACACACACACACACACACACACACACACACACACACACACACACACACACACAAACTAAACCTTGCTTTATTTACAGATGACACATGAACATTTAACAATCAGTGGTGAGATTCTGACCAGAACCTCAGAATCTCCACATAACGGATTGATGTGTCTTTAGTGTCTTGTTACCAAACGCTACCAAAAACACACAAAAAAAACTGTTAGTACAAGAAAACAAGAAGAACAACATAAGAAGCATAAAGAGGGCATATAAGATGCTATAAGCTGCGGTGGTGCAGCGGTAGCGTTGTCGCCTCACAGCAAGAGGTTCTCCCGTTCGATTCTCGGCTGGCACGCCTTCTGTGTGGAGTATGCATGTCCTCCCCGCGGTCGAGTGGCATTCAAAAGACATGCATAAATGGGCATGCCTTCGTTGAAGATTGGCTTCGATCTGGCACCATGGCACCATAAAAATCTACTGCCAATCATTAGCGGACCGGAGTTCCACTGGGGTGACCCCTAACTGGGAAAAGCTGAAAGAAGAACAAACAACAAACAAGAGACACATCCCATCCAGCATTTGGCTGGTTTGCTAGACTTTCATCTGGCAAGAGGTACCGCACCATCTGCTGTAGGACCTCCAGGCTCTTGAACAGCTTCTATCCAACAGTAATAAGGCTCAAAAACTCTGACATCAACTTGGACGTTTCCTACCTCCAAACGTGATCTCACTAGTAATATCTTACTGAAAGTGATGCATTATTTAATTCACTATTGTTAATATTTATTTATTTATTTTTATTTATTTTATTTATTTATTTATTTAAATTTGTTGACTGGGAGAATATATTCTTACAGAAGTGCAATATCTTTCTCTTAAATGTGCAATTGCAATAATTCACATGTTCTCTTTTTCTCTGTACAGTATTATTTGTTCATATGTTTAAGTTGATATGTATGGGTAGCTTTACCTGACTAGAAATAGGCTATAAGGAGTATTTGTTTATGTGTATTAGTCATTAGAATAGTTATGTATACATCATGTCTTATTCTTTTTATACTTAAATTGCCTCTGTACCCTGATGATGACCTGATACCCAAAATTTAATTTAGGTTGCACTTGTGTTTCCTAAATGACAATAATGTTTTCTGTGAATCTTTGAAGAAAAGCTGAACGATATTTACAAGATTTTATTCTGTTCACTGATTATTCTTTATTCCAGAGAAGCATTTTGATGTTTAAGTAGTATGTGGTGCCTTTCAGTGGTCCTACTCCTACACTTCTTGGTTTGTAGGAATGTGCCAAAGCAATAGTTACTGGTGCAGACATCCAGTTCTTTAGTACACTCTCTGGCACATTGCATGTGCCAGTTTTTGTGAATAGGGTGGTTGCAGGAATACTTGTGGACTGCACGTTTATGACAGTCTCTGGTGAATTAATCTTCAGAACTTGGAGATGGAACGAATACCCATGTTCTCTTTTATTTTCAAAGCTTTAATTGCTAGAGTTAAATGTAATTAATCATGCAACAGTTCCTCTATCACGTTATTACTTACAGCCTATGCCTCAGTCTATGATTTTCAGGGATGCTCTTGATTTTTGCTCTTCCCCTTCTAAATTTCATTTTTTTCCCCAAAATGGATGCTATATTACATTCATCAAATAGTGCCAGTCATTTTAGTTATATTACTTCAGAAAAGTCATTTTGGCTCAACATCTCTTCCTGAGTTAATTAAGTTGCTAGTGCCACTATTTAAAAAGAGTCTTTGATGTGGGATCTTTGTCTCTGGGTTTTTGCTGGGATCTACATCTTCCTCCCACATCTAAAAGACATACTAAAAGGTGTATTGTGATCCTCAAAATCCCATAGGCATGTGCATGGTACAAGTGTCACAAAAATGCAAGAGCTGTAATGAATATCCATAGGTTTCTGATGCTGTCTTTCGGCTTTTCCCTGTTAGGGGTCACCACAGCGGAACTCCAGTCCGCTAATGATTGGCAGTGAATTTTTATGGTGTTGAGTTGACAGTCCGGCACCCAAACTTCAAAGAAGGCACACCCAAACACGCACGCACTTACCTGCATGTCTTTAAATTCATTCAACCATGGGGAGGACATGTAGACTCCGCACAGAAGACGCTCCAGCCGAGAATCCGACCAGAGAATCTCTTGCTGTGAGGCAACAACGCTAACCACTGCACCACCAGGCCAAATGAAATGCATACAATTGGAGAATCAAAACAAGTAAATACTCTGTAGTTAAATACCCAGCTTCCTTTTTCTGACTTGCAACTGCCCTTAAATTAAAGAAAACTATTTTGGTACAAGTGTACATATATATATGTATGTATGTATGTATAGCACAGTTTAATTAAAGTTGTAATCAAACATATCGCTGACTATTAGAGATGTTTCTGATTCTTACAAATATTGCTCTGCTCCTTTTAAAACATCGCTTTCTTCAGTTTCTTGATATGGGATTTTTCAAGGGTAGTGCCTTTTCAAGTGTTGTCCAGGATGCTACATTACCCAGAAACAGCCTTGATAGTAAGCAAGTCTGCATTACATTGTGATCAAATCCTTTGGGCAGGAGACATGTTTACAGTGGTGCTATAATTACAAAGTAGTATCTGAGAACTATACAGCATTATAAAAACTCTGATTGACTGAGTCCTGCTTTACAGGTTTTTGTCATTGTTTTTAACCATGAATTGTGAGAAAAAGCAAGAACTTGGCACCAGCTTTGTTCTGTAAAACAAGCCTCAAAGATATATATATACATACAATGAATAGGGTGCCAAGTCTACTAGCAATATTTAGTAACTGTAAATCTCATCTGGATTGCATCTTTTATTTTGTTTCGTTCTTGTTTATCTTTTGGGTATTGAAGAGAAGATGACTGTCAGCCAGTCCTTCAAACAGGGAGGAACATTTAAGCATGTGCACGTGTGCAGATGCACATTAGTCCTCTTTATCAGGATGAGGACACCTTGTCATGGCATTGATCTGGAAATCCTCACTGACTGGGTACCTTTCAGCAAAAACTGTGATTACGGAGTACGCAGGTGCTGATCATGACTTTCAGCTGCTGGGTTCTTTCTTTATACTTCACTGGCCAGACTACTGATTGTGTACAAACATGGAGTAGACAAAGCAGTCAGTAATACATAGTACCAGCTGTTTCCTTTTTGTCATGTTTGTGCTGTCATATATACTCCCAAGTGACAGGTAGTGTAGCAGGTGCAAAAGGGCTTGTCCCCCTTATAAAACAGCTTATATTTATTTTTTTATTTAGTATTTTAGATGATGCATATTTCTGTTCAGTAAGGGGTGATTTCAGGTTGTGGGGCTGTTTTGTGCCAGGTTAGCCAGTGAATCAATATCAGGGCCAGTGCTAGCATTTTGGGGGTCCCCAGTAAGTTTCAAGTTGGAGGCCCTACCCAGGAGAATATAAAAAAGTGTGACCACATTGCCATCACGCCTCCTTCCCCATCAAGGTCATGCAGCACCATTTAACAATCACTGTGTAGTGTTACTACATTCAGACCATTAAAAAGACTTGAAATGTCAAGGTACACAATGGTGGCATTTAGTACCAGTGTTACATTGTGACTAGCCCCTGTACCACAGCAAGGTAGCCACTCACAATGGTATACACACACACTGACTGGGACTGTGCAGTGGTACAGCAGTTAATGTTGTCACCCCACAACAAGAGGTTCTCCAGTTTGATTCTCAGCTGGGGTGACTTCTGTGCGGAGTCTGCATGTCCTCCCTGCGTTCACGTAGGTTTCCTCCCACATTCCAAAGACATGCTTCTGCAGCATTTCTCCATGAGCCTCTACTAAAAATAGGCTTTGTCGTAGTTGGAATTTCCCCATCAACAAATGTTAAATAAATAAAATTTAGTATCAATAAATTATGACAAGCCCCTGTACCACAGCAAGGTAGCCACACACAGAGGTTCACACATTGACTGGCATTTATTACTAATGTTACACTACGATAAGCCCCTGTACCACAGCAAGGTAGTCACTCACAGATGCACACACACACACACACACACACACACACACACACACACACACACACACACACACACACACACACACACACAGGCATTTAGCAGTAATGTTGTTACATTATGGCGAGCCTCTGTACTGCATCAAGGTAGCCAGTCCCACAGAGGTACACAAAGACACCCACACAGACTCCCTCACACAGGACAGAGACACAAGGCAGACAGCTACACAGACTCGCAGACAGGACATAGACACCCACACATGACGAAGGCAGCACTACAGTAAAACTGAACATTAAGAATTTAAAATACTGGGCTTATGAACTAATAATGATGCTAGAATAAGATTTTGCAGTAGCATGCATTGCGTGACTCCACATTTTTGAAGAACAGACCAAAACTAACAAACATCTGGACATTGTGCAACATTCTCACAGCCCCTACCAACCTCATAACCTCTCAGCATAATTCCATAGCTGAAAATAACTGCAGAACAAAGGTGTAACATCAAGGATAGTTACAAACATTGCTATGATAAACTTAGAAAGATATTAGAATAACAGGGATTGCATTAGCATTCATTAAAATAATCGCTACTTTCTACAGAACTCTTATAGTCCCCCCAAAAGTCTCAGCAGAATTCTAGACGAGGTACAAAAAAAAAAAAAAACAAGACAAGGACGTAACATTAGGGGTTTAAAATATTGTGATTATGAATTAATAAAGATGGTAGGATGGTAGATTAAGAGATTTTTTCCAGTAGCATGCATTGTGTGAATTCACATTTTTGATGACTAACAGACCAAAAATACAGGTGAAACATCTAAACGTTGTGCAACATTCTCACAGCCCCTATCCCTCTCCTAACCTCTCAGCTTAACAATTCCAGACAAAGCCAAAAAAAAAAGGAAAAAAATGCAGAACAAAGGCGTGTCATCAAGGATAGTTTGAAACTTTGCTAGTGTCATTATCTCATTCTACCCAGTACAGGGAGAACATTTCAGAAGGCCAATCAGCTTAGTTTCTGCTACTCCTTTCTCTCTTTCCACTAATAAAAAAAAAAAAAAAAACTTTTTCTAAGCTTGTTTCCTGCCTGCCTTTCCTGTGGGTAGTCTAACCTGGATATAGATTTGCTGAGTCCAGGACTATTCGTAGGCTTCTAGGCCCCCAAGCCTTTCTGTGTTGGAGAGAAGCCTTCTAGCTTAATTTTGTTTCTTAGAACTAGCCAGTTTTTTGTTTCAGCACTTGTTCAGAACTTATTGTAAGCACTAAATAAGCTACAAATTACTA
Organism: Protopterus annectens; assembly: GCF_019279795.1. Lineage (NCBI taxonomy): Eukaryota > Metazoa > Chordata > Ceratodontiformes > Protopteridae > Protopterus > Protopterus annectens. The sequence goes on from NC_056733.1 coordinate 67,893,999, forward strand.
CAGCACTCAACTTTCCTCACTGTCTAGAGGAAAACATTTTCTAGTACTTAACAAATAAGCACCTATCCAGGTATGTCTAAGGGTCAGCCCCCGGTGTTTTCTCCTGTCTACCTGATGAATCTGGGCATCTTGGGGCAATGCAGTAATTGCCTCATGTACACAGACAACCCTCTCCTCCTACCACCCAACACTACAACCTGTGAGAGATGCACTTATATAGCCAAACTGTAAGCAAAGCTTTCTTCACCCAAGACTGGACTAGACAGTCAAGAGGAGAAGGTAAACACTTGCATCACACCACACTCAGCACATAGTCCCTCAAAACCTACACCACCAAAACACACACATAGAAACACAAAACACACACCTACATTTACAGAGGCTGTCAGTAAAAACCTGCCCAAGCAACAGGGACCTCCAAAGCAGAAACACAAGCAACCTCCACCCCCAACACAACCCAAATGACACATAGCCCACAAACTCAGTGTGCCACTCAACCACAGCCCATAAGGCATAACAATGTACCCAACACTCTAGTCAAGGGTGACTCTATAGTCAGGACACTGATGTTCCACTCATCAGGCTAAACAAGGAGAAAGTTACTGTCAGCTGCCTGTCACGTGCCAGGATCCGCCACATAACGCATGCACTCAGGTCACTTCACAACAAGTACAAATATGACTCTGTCATTGTCCATGTTGGTGTGAATGACCTGAGATGTACCTCCTTGGACTACATGAAAAGGGACATGGAGGAGCTGTCCGATCTTGTACCCCAGGCAGGTATGACCCTAGCCCTGAGTAGCATCCTGCCATCACCCAGAATGATATCACAGTACAAGGATAAAATGACTGACTTCAACAATTGGCTAAGCTTCTGGTGTCATTCTAAGGGGATCCAGTATCTGTCTGCCTGGGATGACATGATCGACAAGCCACGATGCTTTGCCAGAGATGGCCTGCACCTGTCGCCCCTGGGATTCCAGATACTGGCTAAGGCTCTAGCCACCCCTATAGTGCCTTTTTTAGGCAAGGTTCAAATGACAAATTCACCACCCTAACAGGTACAGGCAAGAAGAATCTGAGGGTATTGCTACTCAATGCTAGAAGTCTAAACCTCAAAATGCACTCTCTCGAGGCACTCCTTAAAATAGAGAACATCGACATCTGTGCAGTGACAGAGACCTGGTTCAAGGCTCCAGAGAGTACCCCTGCATTACCAGGCTATAATTCATACCACACCTTTCGGCCACCTAACCTGGTGGAGGCGTGTCCATATTCATTAAGGATATCCACACCTCCAGGCTAGTTGCTCAGCATAATGCATCCGAGATTATCCAAGTGCAACTAACTGTGGGCAAGACCGCAATCCAAATTGTAGCTTGCTACAGATCCCCCACCATGTCCCAGGATTCCCACTCCTCATTTCTTAATGCACTAGAAAATATTAGGGTACAACCTAACACCCTAATAATGGGTGATTTCAACTACCCTACCATTAACTGGGAAAATTACTCATTTACCAACTCTTGAGCTCAACGTTTTCTGGAATTCATAAATTCCAATGCCATGGATCAACTTATCCACACCCCCACCAGGGGCAGCAATATCCTAGACCTGGTTATTACCAACATGCGCAACCGGTGCTCCACACCAGAGGTCAATTCCTCGTTGGTCAGATCCGACCATAAGCTAATCACCCTAGACATCCACATCCCTTCCCCATCCCCCATTAGGGAAACCACAGTAAAAAATTTCTCCAAAGCCAACTTCACGCTTTTTAAGACAGAAGTGGCAAACTTCACAACACCCATGCTGATGGACAATAGAGGTATGACTGCTGAATCCTACACAAATGCACTTTATAAGCACTTACATGAGTGCATGGACCATGCAATCCCTAACAGAACCAATATGCTATCCTCCAAAAAAAGGAAGCCAATCTGGTGGTCCCCTGCCATAAACAAACACTACAACAGAAGAAAGAAACTGTTGCAAAAAAGAGTAAAATCCCATGATTGGAGAAACTCCCTGGTCAGCTTCAGTAAGAAGCTGTGATCCCTCATAAAATCCTCCAAAGCTAGTTATGAAAACAAAATCACCACTGACTATAAAGACAACCACAAAGCATTCTATAGCTATGTCAAGAATCTCAATGGCAACACTCAGATCTGCTCTGAGTTACAGCACAATGGCACTAAATATACAGAACCAACGGATATTGCCAACATCCTGGCAGACAGGTTCAGTGTTAACTTTACCCCTCTGTCATCCCCTAAAGGGCCCATCTCTATACCAGAAGAATGCAAAGTTCCTGTAATCACGGCTACACAGGTAAAAAACACACTATCCAAAGCCAAGAATACAGCATTCATGGGACCTGATGACATCCCAGGCTGTGTTCTACATGAACTACAGAATGAACTGGCACCCCACCTAAGTATCATGTTCAATCATAACCTCACCTCAGGCTATGTGCCCACTGAATGGTGCACAGCGACAGTTATCCCACTCCACAAAGGGGGAGCCACCACAGACCCCAGAAACTACCACCCCATTAGCCTAATGAGCCTGATCTGCAAGGCTATGGAGCATATCATCATGGAACTTATAAACAATGACATTGGTAATCTCCAAACTCAGGACCCTACCCAGTTCCGGTTTGTAAAAGGCAGATCATGTCTCCTAAACCTGATAGACTTCTTTGAAGCAGTCACAAAAGCCACAGATGAGGGTAATGTGGTTCACACAGCCTATCTAGATCTCGCCAAGGCTTTTGACACCATCCCCCACTCTGGAATTATAGATAAACTCACTAAACTAGGTATAAATCCCTATGTCACAAGATGGGTTGCCAACTGTCTCACTGTCAGAACCCACACTGTGAAAGTAGCAGACTCCAAATCTAGCTTCAGACCAGTGACAAGTGGAGTACCATAGGGTTCAGTCCTGGGTCCTCTCCTGTTTGGTATCTACTTCTCTGAAGTACAGGCCAACACAGAAGGTCTTTGGCTAACAAAGTTCACAGATGACTGCAAACTAGGAGCCATAATCAAAACTCCAAAAGATGTGGACATCCTACAAAAGGGCATTGCTGAGACAGATGCCTGGTGTCAAAGCCATGGCCTCAAACTCAATGCCAAAAAGTACATTGTCATTCCTTTTGGTAAAAACTCAGTACCCATGAACTACCACATAGGTGGTAGTCTACTTAACACCAAAAGTGTGATAAGAGACCTTGGGACACAGGTGGACAGTAGTCTCTCCTTTGATAATCACATCGCCACAGTAGTCAGGAAATCCTTCTATGTGGCACATCTCATCACAAAAGGTTTCTTATCCAGGAAAAAAAGGTCATTGTTCCCCTCTACTCATCACTCATTATTATAGAGTACAATGCCCATTTTGGTATGTACCTCTACAACAACTGGAAAGGCCACAGAAATACCTCACAAAGAGGATTATCGGCCTCAAAGAGATGCCCTATGCAGACCGTCTCAAAAAACTGCAGCTTTACTCCGTTGCATATCTCTGCCTAACACACAAAGCTATGTCAAACCCAGAGCTTTTAGACATGCTCCACTTAAAGAAAGAAATCCCAATCCCTACGAGCTACACGCTCTAGGGACCTAAACCTCGTCACCACAATAAACAGAACATGCTGGAGGGATAGATTCCTGTCCCAGAGACTTCCCATACTCTGGAACAAACTACCTATCTATATCAAACAAAGCTCCTCATTATCACTCTTCAAGAAAAATCTTGATGATTGGATGGGAGATAGGAAATTCACCCTGGGGATCACTTCTGTGGCTCTGCTCAACAGTGGCACAGGAAAATAATTTTCTTGGATGGCGAAAGCCAGAGTACCTTTGGCTAGGCTTATATAGGCCCTAGGGCCAATAGCCTAGTACCTACTTATGAACCTATGAACCTATGATCAACTTCGATAATAGAACAGGGGTTGCACTGGCATGCATTAAGACATCAGTACATTCTGCAGAATTGTCACAGCCCTTATCCCCCAGTGTCTCAGCACAATAAATCTGGATGAAGTGAAAGTAAAATAAAAAAACAAAGGCATAACATTAAAAAAGAATGTGCAGCAAATATAGATGCTGGAATAACTGATTTTGCAGTAAAATGCATTTCATAACCTCACATGTTTTAATGAAACTCGATAAATACCAGGAAATCATCTGAATATTGCACAACATTCTCACAGACCGTAACCCCCCCATCAACCTGTCAATACAATAACTCTAGACAAAGCAAAAAATTATCATAGAACAAAGACGTAAAATCAGGGATAGTTTTAAATGCTGCAGGTATACACAATACTAGTATAACAGAGTTTTCATTAGTATACATTAAAACAACAGCTGTAAATTCTGCAACATTCTCACAGCCACTAACTCCCCTCTCAACCTCTCAGCACAATAATTCTGGACAGAGTAAAGAATTATCGTAGAACAAAGGTGTAGAATCAGGCATAGTTGTAAACATTGCCAGTATACACAAAACATGCTAGCAGAACGGGTCTATATTATGAAAACGAAAACCCATTACAGCGAATACCACAACACAGACACACATAACCCGACCCGCAAATATGCCGAACCCCCTAAACTGCAAAATTTAAAATCTCGAATTGTCATAGTCAGCCAACACCACCGTGCGCTACATACTATGCACCCAAACATAATAAATAAAACGCATACATACACTAACCAAACCCTGCTTCTAACCCTACACTAAACCTTACATACATTACTATCTATGCACTTACCTTAACCTACACCCTAACCCTAAGGTCCGTAAGTATCGCACACTTACCCTACAAACATATACCCCAACAAAACAAATAATCCACACACATGCACTTAACAAAACCTTACTTCTAACCCTACATTAAACCTTACATACATTACCTATCAATGCACTTACCTTAACCCGCACCCTAACCCTAAGGTCCATAACTATCGCACACTTACCTTATGGAGCTATATCGCAGACGGGCCAACCGTGACAGTTCGACATTTAGTTTTTCATGGTTTTGGACGTTCTCCGTTACTGTAGTTCACGCTATAGGTGTCGCTCAATTCCGATTCGCACGAACAGATCTTCGGTCTTCTAATATAGACCCTAACAGAACAGGGTTTGCATTGGTAGACATTAAAACATCTGAATATTCTGCAGCATTCTCACAGCCACTATCCCCCCACTGCCAATATTTCAGCACAATTGTACACAAAACAAAAATGCAATATTGAATATTCTTATGCAAGACTAGATAAAAGAACTACATCAAATCAGGACATTAATTGCAAACAAGCCTTCCTTCCTCAGTCTTTTAGCAGAAGAATTCTAGACAAAGATAAAATAAAACTGTTACAACCACAGCTCCCCCCAGAAATCATCTTAGCATAAGAACTCTGCAGAAAAAAAGTTATACAATCCTCTCCCTAGATTTCCTCACCCGCCCTCCCAGCAAAAAATAGTTAAAAATAAGCCCAGCAACTTACCTTCTCTGCAGTTGATAGAAGACTACTACTAATTCTCTGCTTGCTTCTAATAGATACAGACCAGACCTGTTCAGCCGTTTTAAATTGCCCTCAAAAGGACAGTTTTTCAGATCTTTTAGAAACTGCCCTTAAAAGGGCAGTTAAAATACAGCTGCTTTGCTGGTCCCTCAGTCATTCCAGCAAAACTTACATCCTCCATCCATCCTCACAGCGTACCTCTCAACCTCTTAGCATGAAAAATCTGGACAGAGCCAAAAATAATAGGGGTACAAAGGCTTAAAAATAGGGACACTTTTTAAATATTGCTCATATAAACTTACAAAGTTGCTTTCAGTCTTTGCTTTAGCATACATTTTCAGAAGGATATAAAGTCTGAAACTTAAATGTATGTCTGCTATTATTTTGTGACTTCAGTAATCATTAATATATAAGAAAACCACAAATTTTATGAAGAACAAACCAAAAATATAAAACAGAAATCTGGATATTCTTAAAAAATCTGGGCAGTTCAGAAGTGCACCTAATGCCGATAATCAAAAGAACTGACCGTACAGATCACATATTATGGTAAAGCCAATCAGGAAACTAGAACTTGCTTCCTTGACTGCTGCAGCCAATCAAGTCCCTTGATTCACTGAAGCGGACCTGATTGAGTGCAGTTTACAAGTAAAGCAAGGGACCTGATTGGCTGCAGCCATCAAGGAAGCAAGTTCTTTCAAAAAAAAAAAAGCGGAATTGCGCGATGGCGCTAAACAACCAATGAACAAGGCACCAAGTAAGGAGTGGAAGAGATGGAGAAACCCATGGCTGCTTCATTTGGGGGCCCTCATACATGGGGAGATAATTGGAGGCTCGCAGCGGGTTCGGCGGGTGCCTAACGCCGGCTATGATCAATATAGTTTACAATGTGAAAATATTTTAGCAAATTCACCTCCAAGTAGTCCAGAGCAGATGAATAAAACACTGATTTTAATGACAAAATACAATGCAGATAAGCGCTTTCACGGTAAGCTTCATCAGATCTAAAAATGCATTTCAAATTACATTCTTAAAAATACAAAAATAATTACAATTAGTGAATCAGATCAAAGTGCATCTGGTATTATTAACTACCATAGTAACTATTCAAGTTCATTCTTAAGGCTACAAGCACTATATATTATAATGAGTTACAAGAGAAGGCATACATGCATAAAGAAAGTATACATAAATACTAACCTAACAAATAAATGCATGTACTGTCCTAAAAATATATATATATAAATGCTGGTTAAAAATATATCTATAATAATAAAAATAATAACATGGTAATGAATTATGTACATGAGTTATTTCTTTTTCAAAGGTCTTGCTCTTAAGGTGGGTTGTATAGATATACTATCATTTAAAGTCCAAGGAAAGCCACGCATGTATGCAAGTGCAGAGGCCAAAATAATCCAAAATAGAAACAAAGTGGCCAGCACAAAAAGAGAAATCCAACTTTTATTGATACAAAAGGCAGACCGGTTTCGGCCCAAAGACCTTTATCAATGCAAAAAACAAATTCATATAATGGAATGCCCCTTATATGTAAAATCCTCAATTGATCCCCCAATGAGAATGCAAAAACAATTAGGTGATTCCAATACAAAGAACACACCTACACCAGTGTGTTCACTCAACCCAACTGCATCAAAGTAAAACACAACACCAAATATACATATACATTGTTGTGTCTTTCGGCTTTTCATGGTTAGGGGTCGCCACAGTGGAACTCCGGTCCGCTAATGATTGGCAGTTGATTCTTACATGCTGAGTTGCCAGCCCTAATGCACAACCTTCAACGAAGGTACGCCCATTCACGCATGTCTCCACGCAGAAGATGCTCTAGCTGAGAGTCGAACCGGTCAGCGTCTTACTGTGAGGCGACAATGCTACCGCAGCACCAATATACATATACATGTTTAGAAAATATGAAGTGCTAACCTGAAGAATGAGTGAAAAAAAGGAAACAAACATTATTCAAAAATCAAGCCCTGTAAAGTATAAAAATGCCTTACAAAGACCTGAATTAGAACTTAGTAAGTTAAATGTTAATATTAATTCTAGAGACGTTCATTTAATCCTGGAGGGAACAAGCCCCCCAAACGAATAATCCATGACCTTTCCTTTTTATTTAAGAGTACATTTATTTTTAGAGAACTTTGATCCCACAACCTTGTCAGTGATGGTGAAATGAACATTTGTCATTTTATGAATCAGGGTATGCTTATGTAAGGCATTGGTAATAACCTTGTTTCTAATGTTGCTCAAATGTTCTGAAATACGTAATTTAAAGGACCTAGATGTTTGACCTATATAAAATGCAGAGCAGTGGCTCTCAGTCAAATAAATCACCCAACTGCTACTGCAATTCATAAGGGTTTGGATTTCAAAAACACATTGTATTTTTAGTAGAAAACTCTTTGGTCTTAAGTACATATCTACAAAAGGCACAATGTTCACAAGGAAAACAACCAAACACTGGTACCATCTAGGGTACATTGAATTTTAACTTGGGAAGATGCATGTCTTTTATAAAAACTTAGATGTTTCCCCAAGGTTACCCCTCTTTGAAAGGAAAAGGCACATCTGTTGTCCAATATTTTAGTCAGATAGTCATCAGAAAGTAAAATATCCCAGTGTTTTTGTATTAACTGAGTAAGGTGCTTAGTGTTCCTACCAAATGTGGTAATAAATCTGATTTTAGATCCTTGATCGAATTTGGAACCTTGGTAGGTAAGTAATTCCTCCCTAGGCATCTTGTCGACAATAGAACTAGTATGTATCAAATGTTTAACAGCATAGCCCCATTCCACAAACCTATGGGTTAAATCACTGTTGAAATGTGCAAGATCTATCTCTCCTGAGCATATCCGTTTTATCCTCATATATTGAGATTTTGGAATATTCCTCGTAATGTGACCTGGATGACAGCTAGATGCATGCAGTAATGAGTTAGAATGAAAGGGCTTCCTATAACCTGTACTAGTTAAAGTACCATCATGTTGTTTATTGACCAAAACATCCACAAATGGAATCGACCTCTTACTGGAGTTAACAGTAAATTGGATGCCCCATTTATTATCATTAAGATAACAAACAAACTCTTGTAAATAAACTGCATCAGATTTCCAAATCATCCAGCAGTCATCCAGGTATCTACGCCAGATGGCCATTTCATCAATGAAGATGTTATGGCTCCTATCTTAGATCATATGATGTTCCAGATAGCCTATGAAAAGATCAGCATAAATGGGAGCGAAAGCCGCCCCCATAGCAGTGCCTTGCAACTGCAGATAGCATTTTCCATTAAACAAAATAAATTCTTGGTTAATACATGCTCTACCAGGCAGAGAAGAAAAGTATTGAACCCAGGACTGCGTAAATCAAGTTCAGTGAGCCAAAATTCCAATGCCATTAAACCCGCCCAGTGGGGAATGCTAGTATAAAGTGATGTTACATCTAAAGTACACAATAACCATTAATTTTCCACCTGAGAGTCAGCAATGATATTTAGAAACTCTGTTGTATCTTTTATCCTAGCCCTAACTCCCTTCAACAAAGGTTTCAAATATTGAGTAAGGTAGACAGAGATGGGTTCCATTAAGGAACCCCTACCTGACACAATTGATCTCTCCGTGGGGTTATGAAGGTTTTTGTGTACCTTGGGAAGCAAATAAAGAAACTGTGAAGAGGGTTCACTAACCTTAAGGTGAAAACAGGTTTGTTCATCAATGATGCCCTCACTCATAGCCATGTCAAGAAAGTTATCAATTTCAATTTTGAAATGTGAAGTTGGATCAATGGGCATATTCATATAGAATCTGGCATCACTGAGTTGTTTATTGGCCTCATTTTCATAATCAGACCAGTTCATAACCACTATAGAACCCCCTTTATTTGCTTGTATTATAACCAGATCTTTCCTATTCTTAAGCTTCCATAGTGCCTCCCTTTCTAATTGGTTTAAGTTATTGGAAAGCAAACCCTCACTAGTATAACCACCAAAATGCAACTCTTTGAGTATACACTTCTGGAATATCTTGACATATTTTTTCATGGGTGGCATAAAGCTGGAAGCATGGAATCTAAAGCCAACCTCTTTGGGTTCAGTGTGGTTTTCTGAATCTCTGAAAAAAAAACTTTAAATTAAGTAGCCTACAAAAGGACAATAAATCCTGTACAAAATCACTTTCTGAGACAAAAAAACTGGGGTATGAAGTTCAATCCTTTATTTAATAAATCATATTCGCTGACTGACAACAGAGGAAATATTTATGACATTGTTGGTAGCTCTTTCGGCTCCAAATGTTGCAACATAGTCTCTATTGTTAAACTGGGATTGAGCTCTACGTTTGTGTTTACTACCCCCCCATTTTGTACACCTCCTAAAGGGATTTTGTCATTACCCTAAAGATCGTCCTGAGAGAGACAGTGCTTATACACTGGTGATGTCTGAGAAACCTCATTTTCAGTATCAGTATGGGAAGATAAATCATCTCCCAAACCATCGCTCATGGTCTTTTTCAGGATAGATTTTCTTTTTCTTTTTTGTCTGGGAGTCTGGTCCTTAGTTCTAGAAAACTCAACATTTTTTGTTTGTTCAAATGGACGACCCTGATTATTGTCATGCTGATCTCTGTTAAATTTACGAACCTTCCTAGCTTTCAACTCATTTTCAAAATGTAGCAAATCACCACTTAACTTCTTTAAACAGTCCTTATACTGAGGTTTATGTTCAAATTGTTTAGCTTCATGACACATTTTGGAGACATCTGTAATAAGAATTTCCATCCTGCATTCATGAAAGGCGTGTAAAGCCTTAACAAATTCCATGGAGGAATTTTGTTGGATGCTGGACCAGTTTGAAAGTAATACCTCAACCGAATTCCGGGGTGATACCCTTCTGAATGTAAGCTTTGAATAGCCTAGCATGCCAAACACGTGATCTAAGGACCTTCATATTCTTGAAAGTATTATCAGAAAGAGAATGACAACCATCATCTTGGCTTAGTTGCAAACTTTTAGTTGGTAAACTGGCCCCATGAGATTTAAAAATGCCAATATCCTCTTTAGTTATCGATAAACCTTTCAAAATGGTTAAAAGATCCATATTTATCAAATGAAAGGCCACTGCCTTAGTATATTATTTAACACTGACCTAAAACAGGGTCACAAGTGCTTATAATTTAATTTTTTAACTATATATAATATCTAGCCTACACTACCTCAACAGTAGCAAACAGTAATTAACCCAATACAAATACAACTAGATTAATACAGGGTTAAACCAAAAAGTCGTAACTGTGTATTAAAGCCCTGATATTTAACACTTATGATATCAAGTAATGAAGTCAGTTGACAGTACAGATCTTTTAACTGGCACATTATAAACCCCCAATCTATATTACAACAAATCACTATGAATTTACCAAACTTATTCCAAATGTTAATACAAAACGGAACAAGTAAAAAATATTGTAAATTATTCAAAAGAACGCCAGCTGTAAGTCAGCAAATGTCCCAAAGTGCAAATGTCCAGCCAAATCCAATGTGAAACGCCAGTCCCAACTTGTTGTAAAATAAGCACCCCAATGAATAATGTAGTATCCGAGGAACAGTATTATTCGTGAAAAAGGTTGTCACTGATGCCCTCTTCACAAAGTCATCTAGACCCAGAAAACATGTATGTAAAAAGAAAAACAGTACCTGGTAGAAACCAAAGATGACCTCCTTCACATAAAGAATAAAGCATGTCCCCTTATAGAGATGTATACCACCATGAAACCCTTCCAATAAGTCAAATATACCAAACAGTGCCATACATTGAAAGGTCAAGGTTTGCGAACCAGCCGCCTACACAATAGGAATGAGGACTTTGAGAAAGGGCACTTAAAAATGAATACTGACTTTATTTTCAGGGGTTATGATGCTACATCATCTACCATCAGCTGATTGTAACTCTAAGGATTTAGTTTATCTTGCATTGTGCAATGGTTGTTGCTCATTTTATGTAGGAAAGATGAACAGGCACCTACGAGAGCACATCCGTGACCATTTGTATTGTGCACGTAGGGGAATGAGCTATAGTGCATTGGCAAAACGGTTTACCTTTGAAAGGTTGAAAATCAACCTACCAAATGGCCCTTTGTGCAAACCGGAATGACAAAAATCGTCAGTCTGATCTGCACCAAAGTTCGAAAATCAGCAAATCGAAAACCAGATTTGCTGATTTTCGAACTTCAATATGAAAGACATAGCCCCCTACTTGATTATTCTATCTCCGAGGTCGCACTACAGTGGGGAAAGGGTCCACTTCCCAATCCCCACTATAGTGCAACCTGCACCAAAAATGCCGAATCTGCAATGAGCGAACATTACTGTGCATTTACTCATTGCACATTCAATGCATTTTGTTTTCAGCCTTCCGACAACTTGAAAAAGTTCTTTTGGACTTTTGCATTTCAGACGTGCATTATGCACATGTAAAGGTAAACCGGCAAAACATATGATTAACACTGACATGGAACATACTTTCAGGTTCTTAGTATTGGAATTAATTTATGATAATATTAATAAGAGAGATCTTACAAATAGAACTTATCAGGCAGAACTTAAGTGGATTTTTTATTACAAGCACACTATTATCCTGGGTTAAATGATAGTATATCTATACAACCCAACATAAGAGCAAGACCTTTGAAAAAGAAATAACTCATAGATAATTCATTACCATCTTATTATTTTTATTATTATAGATATATTTTAACCAGCATTTATATATATATTTAGGACAGTACATGCATTTATTTGTTAAGTTAGTATTTATGTATACTTTCTTTATGCAGGCATTCATTTGTATGCCTTCTATTGTAACTCATTGTAATATAGAGTGCTTGTAGCCTTAAGTATGAACTTGAGTAGTTACTATGGTAGTTAATAATGCCAGATGCACTCTAATCTGATTCACTAGTTGTAATTATTTTTGTATTTTTAAGAATGTAATTTGAAATGCATTTTTAGATCTGATGAAGCTTACCTCGAACGTGTTTATCTGCATTGTATTTTGTCATTAGAATCAGTTTTATTCATCTGCTGTGGACTTCTTGGAGGTGATTTGCTTACATATTTGCACTTGTTGCACTGCAGTGGTTTACTCTCTTCAGGCACCATCCCTTTTTGCTGCTTCCTATAATTTACAATGTGTATGGCCATTCAGTGGGAGGAATGCAGTACATGAATTTGTCTGGATTCACTTGGTAGTATTTCCTAAAACTTTGTTTCCCAGAAGGGCAGATATGTCCATGTATTGGAGCATTTTACAAGTGCTATGGCTATACTCAATGAGGAGACACCAGTTTATTTTAGGAGAGACCCATTGAGATTAAAAATAATCAGCTTTTAAATACTCATTCCATGGTGAAACTATACTGTACTATAGACAAAGAATAACAGTGAAATAACTTTTGCTTTGAAAGAAATGTTTCTGTAATGGCCTAGAATAGCAGCTAACAACAAAATTTTAATGCTAATCCCAAGTTACAGTATGGGGGCCACACTTTTTTATGATTTGAGAGGTCATATTGTAGCTGATAGAATATGCCATATTGCAATAAGACATATTTACTTGTTAACATCACATGAGAAGGGCGAGTTCTTTAACAGACTTCTGTGGGACTGCAATGCTCAGAGTAATAGGACCTATGCTCCCTTCCTGTTTGATATTTTGTCTATTAAAGCATTGATAGGAGAACTATCCAGTAAAAGTTAAGGAAGGTTTTATAACATGACCTAATCAAAACTGAATAAAGACTGCACCTGCTTCACAAAAGCTGCAGATCTTCTTGCAAATACAGTCAGTAATCCTGATAAAGGTTCCTATGTGTATTTGTCTAATATACACTAACAAATACATTCTGACCAGAGTGGTGACTTAGTTGATCTTTGCTTCACAATTGCTTCTATTTAACTAGTGTGCCCAACTGATATACACCAACGTATTTGCACATGGATGAAGTCATGCATATGCTACCCCCCCCCCCCTTTTACATTTTCATCTATGGTAAAAAGAAGACTGACATGGGTAAAACTTATTACAGGCTCGTATTATACTTCAGATTGCATTTTCAAATTCATATCACATGACATTTATCTGGTGTTGGCACTACTGCACCCTCACACTCTTTAACCACAGTTTAGTATAACATGTTTAGTACAGATAATACTTTGGTATCTTGTATGTGTATTAAGCAACTTTGACATATAGTTTAGAAGTACTTATTTATTGACAGTAGTCGTCTCAAATAATTATTTTAGTAGCATTTGTACAACAAAACGGTAAAATAAATGCTCCACCCATGGACTTTGCCATTACAAGATGCCTCATTGGGGCTATGCATATTATTTCTTTGACTGCACTGGGCTTGGAACATTGGCCTGCATAGGTTGCTTGAGAGTCTCTACTGGGGACAATGTATCACTAATGTCAGAATCATTCTGTGTCATTTCTTGACTTCAGTTATGTACCTTTCTGTGACCAAGGGCACTTTCAGACTACAAAACTTGTCTATTATCACATTCTAGGCCTCTCCATGGCTGTTTAGATCCCTGTCACTTGTACCAGAATATGAGCATGTGTCCATCTATGTCTATCTATAACCAAAAGCTGAATAAGCTGTCAGTAACTGCAAGGCCTCATTTTCTGCTTAACACACCAGCCTTCGAACTACTGAATCATGGATATCACCCCCTTGGGCAATACATTTTATTTATTTATTAAACATTTATTTATTTAGTTAACATTTGTTTACCAGGAAAGTCCAACTTGGAACAAAGCCAATTTTCAGTTGGGGCCCCATGGAGAAATGCTCCAAATGTATGTCTTTGTAAGTTTGTAAATTAAAAAGGAAACCCCACATAAACGTTAAAGAATCGCGACAAAACATTTAGTTACATCCTTCTTTAATCTGGCAGTAATAGAGAAATTCTTCACCAGAATTCTACTTACTAGCTAGACTATCTCCCCACAATGATTTGAGAAACCTTACCAAGTACTTCAGTTTTAAAAAGAGATAAAAATGTCACTTAGCAGAATCTTATAAATGTCAGTGTATTAATTATCCAGGATAATATGGACAGCTTAGCCATTGTTATTTTACATAGAGGATGAACACTCCATATAAATGGATAGGTCAGGCAACCTTTTCAGCTAAATAGTATTTAAAAATGAGTTACTAACTGCCTTTTGAAAGTATAAGGTTTATTACTGTCCTGTAAATCTTGCCTAATATGGTAATTTATATTAACAAACCTATCTCTGTATGGTGTAATTCCTACTACTACTGTATATTTTATCGGGAATTTATATTACCACATGTTAGCTATATCTGATTCTTGTCATTTGTTTGGTATTTAATCATCACTTGGCCAAGATCAATTCTGAAAAAAAGTTTTGCTATCACTGCACTTGCCCAGTTAAAACCTTTAGCAAGTAAACAAACAAAAGAATGAACTAGTAATGGTCTGGTCTTTCATGTCTCTTGGACTGTGATACTGGTTGGTCACTTTCTTATGAAAATGGTGTTGGTCATCCATACTTCTTCTATCACCTGTCTGCTCAAACATAAATCTTTGGGTTAGGAAACTGGAGGTCACCATAGCAGGCAAGGAGGTGCAGCCATCACTTTCATAATATCATCTTTCCAATCTGTTGGTTTTCCCAAACTAAACTGACCAGTAATGGACAGTAGGCCGTTCACCTATTGAACATTTCTTAACATGCATATTTTCTTCAGGTATCACGTCTTACGTTAACACTGTACCACTTGAGTCCAGTCCTTCAAACTGTTTGACCCACTGCCATTAGCCAGTCTTAAGACTATTATCAGTGACCTCTGACCTATAAAACTTCTCAAACATCTGTCATTTATAAACTGATTCTTTATTTTGTGCCTTCATCTCTGAACATCTGGTTTCATTAGATGCCTTCATCTCTGAACATCTGGTTTCATTAGATCCCTTCTGAGAGACAGTCTGCTTTTCAAAAATAATGTTGCTGGGGTTGTACTGGTCGCTGTGTGTAACCTAAAGGCTGTGTGCAAGAAACAGGAAAAAAGAAAAGTATAAAGCTTGTGTGTCGAGGCTTGCTATAGGTTTCCATTTCCTTAACAGCTGCACTGAATCTTCTACAGAATCTTTTTCAAAAACTTTCTTTTATGGCTGGACAGTCAACTGCAGTTCAACAATTCAATATGTGTATTGTCTAGAGCTCTTTTCCCTGGGTCTCCACTGAAAATGGACTGTAACCCAGATGATCAATCCAGTTATCTAAGCAAAAATAATATTACACTAAATAATAAACTGACAAAACTTTTTTTGGCTCATCCATCCCTCACCGTCTGTTGCCCCTTCCTAATCAATTAGTCCATTTGTTCTCTATCACAGTGATGAGTGGACTGGAAGGGGCCATTTTTCAGACAGCCTTCAGGGGTGGTTTGACGTTTTACTGTTATGCAGCCCTGTCTCCCACATGCTGTCGGCAAAGCACCAGGACAGGATGTACTTCTCACGTCTCATTTCCACAAGAGACTGTTCCTCTAAGTAACCGTGTCCCACCCTAAAGCACAAAAGGTGGTTTCTCTAGTCTCCACAGGGAAATTGCACCAACTTATTGTGCTACCAAGTGTGCACAACCCTTCCCAGCCCACCCCAGGAAAGGTGTGTGCGCCATTCCTCTTGACTCCTCCTTCTTCCTGCCTGGCTCCACCAGTGCTGGGGCCACTAACAGAACTCCATTCACCTGCGTCACAGTCAGGGCTTCGTGTCTCTGCACCACAAATCCAGGCCAGCATGAAGTTTTGTTTTAATGTGCTTGTTTCTACACATTTCAGAAAGGTGAAAGGTCTGCCTTTGTCTTTGCAGTGTGTTACACAGGTTTTTTATGACACAGTATGCACTGCTTGATCCTGTTTTTTTTTTTTTTTTGTCAGTCTTAATTTAAATACTTTTGTTTAGCATATTGACAAGACATGGCATATTGGCCATGAAATGATTGCCAAAAATTCAAACATTTGAATGTCTGCTTTGTTCCCTGGTTAGTATGCATACTCACCAACACAGTAAGAGTGCAAACCATGGATATATATCCTGAGTGCCAGATAGACTGACAGCCTGGACACACAGAAGAAAGTTTCTTAATGCTAGGGGATTACACAGATGTAAGAGTTTTATAAATGCTCAGGAAGCAGGTATAGCTTGCCAAATGCAGTGATAAGATTGGGTGTCCCAGGACACATGTTCCCTTCCCAAAGTATGGGGTGGGATCTACTACTCTGAGACTGTGCATACTGCATTTAGAACATTAGAGCACTGCTCATATTGTCCTTGTGATTAAGTCATCCAGACTAACAGTGTAGGAGCCTCTAACAGGGTGCTGCTAAATATCTTAATATATTCAGCCTAGATAGGGTAAATGTGGGGTAACAGAATGGGAGTGAGGACCCAGAGCCACTTGCCTATCCCAAGGAAAGGGAGGCAGTCAGTTAGTTGCAATGCCAGTACCTACTGAAGAAAGTGATATATGGCGTGTAACACATTGGCCACAGCCATGCATGTGGTTCTCAGTCCTCATTCTTGATGTAAACTCCCTTGCGCATGCATGTTGACATGCTCACTGACTCACAAAAAGTGGCAGTATGGCTCTCTCAACTGCCAATGCACAAGTCAGCCATATGGAGGGATCAGACTATAAAAGGGAAAAAAATCCCTGATGTCTGCCCTGGCTGATGACCCCCCCCCCCACACACACACACATACACACACACACATGCACACATGATTGCCTCTCATCCCTGTAAGGGGAATGAACAAGTGTGATCATGAATAGATGGGGGTTTATGACTAGCAGGCATAGGGCATCCAAAAAAAAAATTCTGTGCAATTTATTTATTTCTTTATATATTTATGTATGCATGTATTCATTTATTTATTTATTTACTGTCATTTGTTAAATGGGATAGTCCCACTGGGTACAACTTCCCTTTCTGGCAGTTGTCCAGGAAGAAAGGCTCCATAGATGTAGTTGCTGCATCAGAAATATTTAAATTCGATAAAATCAATTATATACAAAAATATAAACATTCAGTACATACTAGATTTCTAACAATTGAAGAATTATGATATATATGGTAACCATTATACATATAACTAAGCAGGCAAGCTTAACATGTATATGGTTTCTAAGAGAGGAAGATATGGAAAGTTATAGAATTGTACTGTAGGAGAGAAATCAAATATTGTGAGAGATAATTAGAAAAAGGGGTGCTAGACATGCCTAGCTAATAATTTGACATACTACGAGTGTATAGATGGTATAAATGTATTTATTATTAGTATTTGTTGATATTTATTTACCAGGAAAGTACAATTGAGCAATAACCCAGTTTCAGCAGAGTCCCATAAAAGCAAAACAGCAGAATATAGCAATTTGTTATGGATTGAAATTTTACAATATAATATAACAAAATTGTAAAGGTTGTAATTTGTACAAGTATAACATAATACAGAGGAACCAAAGAACTGAGAAAACTAAGCTTAATTTGTTTAAATTACAAGAGGTGAAGAGAGAGCTGGAAGCAAAGGTGAGAGAAGTAGAAAAAATATACAAATTCAAGAGAGATAAAGAGAAAGCGTGAATAGTTGAGAAAAAGGTCATTAACAAAAGGCCATTAACACATTGACAAACAGTGTCAGATATGATAGACCATGAAGATTGGTTAATAAAGGAAGGAATATGTGTATACAAGAGAAGAGATGGTTTGTGTAAAATTTATTAGAGAAAGATTTACAAATTACAAATGAGTATTTGAAAGATATGAACTTTGTTAGCATTATGAGTGAATAATATTTTCAGTACAGGTACAGGAGATGGTAGTAAGGTAGGGGAGAGACACAGTAGATCAGAAAAATAAATGATTATAACTGGAGGACATGAAGGGAGAGGATGACTGCAAGAAAGTGGGGTAATAGATAAAACTGTGGTTAGATGATGAATGTGGAGGTGAAGGAGAAAAATGGATTGTAGGATGGGTCTAGCATGGTTTGGCGCATGAACAGAGGCAGGAGGTAGTTCTGAATGCTTTTAAATTTTGAACATTTGGAAATTAGTTAATGACCTGATTGTTACAGTGAGTGAGTTCCAGGTTTTTGCTACTCTGATAGAGTGTAGGGAGTGTCCTGCATATTTGTTTGGTTTGTGTATGATAAGGAGTCATCAATTGATCATAAGGAATAAACAAACCTATAGTATATAGATTTAAGGACGTTGTCTTGTAGTGTTGTGAAGAGGAATGAGAATAAATTATTCTGGTGTTGAGTGTGCACATTGCCAGGTATTATTTAGGCGTTGTTTAAGTTTTGCAGAATCCTGTAGAATTTCTTTCTTTATGAAGGGATATGATGAACGATTTTTTTCAGAGTGTGATTTTATGTAATGTGATGGTTAATCAGGATAGAGACTGGGTTGGCTAGTGCATCTGTACTGATTTTAATATTCTCAGCTGGTATGTTGTTGTTGTCAGTGGCACTGTCTAGGGTGGCTGGTTTGAGCTTGAGACTAAGGTGTTGTGATGGTGGTCATTGGTTGCTACAGGTTTAAAGGTAAAGCTATCTCACTGGTTGTTTTGCATTTCAGGGCTAGATAGAGGTAATGAGGAGTTTTCTTTTGGTAAGAAAGTAACTGTTTGTTTAAAATTAGTGTTAAATTATGAGGCAATGCTATCATTATTACTTGTAGTTGGAGAGAGTAATAGTGTGTCCATGATGAATGGGATTGTTTCTTGCACTCCAGAAATCTTTAGGGCTTTTTTGATAACTGTGGTGAAGGTTAGTGTAATAAGCTATAAGCTTTTTATCAGCTATTATTTGATACTTGGCTATATCACAGAGGTGCCTAAAGCTTTGGAGGGTATTTTGGGTTTGTTATTAGCCCAGATGTTTCAGGCTTTGTCTCTCTTCCTTTGTCAGCCATAGTGCTAGGTTTGTTTTTGTTATTTTGGTCCTTATTGGAACTATCTCATTTAGTACATTGAGAAATATAGTATTAATCTCAGAAACAGCATCATCTACAGGCATGGCTTTTAACCTATTCCAGTTACATTTTGAAAATGTACTGATAAAAGTTTCCTTATTAAATGTTAATATGTAATGCTCCTGGCTATATACCACTTTTTGTTAAAACTGTATTGCTGTCTGAGTGCAGAAGTTGGAAAATGATCACCGATTATGTCAAGTACGCGTCCAGACACACTAACGATGTTTGGCACAGAAGTGAGTATCCATTCTAATGTGGATTGGCTCTTACTACTTTTGTTGGGTCTTGTGGGGAGGAGGCGATTAGATGAGTAAGTCCATAAAGGTTTAAAGATTTTGAGGGACCGGTATAATTTACTACTTGCCAAACAATGATGAAGTCTCTCAGTATGAGAGTTTCCTGGAGAGTGTTCTGAGTATTCTAGTAAAGGTGTCCACTGCTATAGCGATGATGTTGCTGGTGAGGTATACCTGTAATACAGATGATTTTACATGCATCTATTCTGAGAAGTGAAGTGAGAACTTCAGCGTTATTGAAAATGGGCATGTCATTGGGGGTAGAGGGTCAGTTACAGAGTATTCTTGTTGAAGATAATTACTCCACCTGCCTTTTGTTTTTATGAAGCATGTTCTTTTCCTAATGTAAGAGTCCCCTTTCTACTCAGCTAAAGAAAATGGTAGCCACGCTCTAAATACAACAGATTTTCATTTCAGAGTGTATTTTCCTCTCAGGACAATGTACCCTACATTGCCAAATATAAACAAGGCATTACTTTGTTCTTCTCTTATGGCATGGAGTTTCTATACTGTTCAGCTTCCTCAGAGTACACTACAGTAGACTTCCATAAAAAACTTGCCATGCCTTCTTTAGGAATTTATCACTTTAAATTTTGCCTCATTTTGGCCTTTGCATTTTCATACTTTTAGCTGAAGGAAAAGCCACAGGTAAGGTATTTCTAGCTCTTTCTTGTTTTCCTCCCACTAGAAATCATAAACTTATCAAGTCAGTCAGGATTCGCAGCTCTGCTACCATGTAGAATCAGCTACATTTGGATTCTTTCCATCCTACTTGGGCTATAAACTTCCTCTGTACATTTGTGGCTTCATTATGCTGATCTGGGATGTCAAGAAGTCTGAGGTAGAAAATGAGTTGGTGTACCCTCAGCTCAGTAATTGCTACCTTTTCAAAACCATTTCTAATTTAAGGACTGCTTTATTGCTGAAAAAGATAAGAGTTCATAAAGGCTTGCTGAAAAAATGGTAAAAAACACAAAGCTGGGAATATCATATAAAAAAAAAAACAGTTACTGACACTGTCCACAGTTTTTTGTAATCAGGCTTTATTCTTAAAACTATCATTCTTAGCCAAATGGACAGGACAACCTAAAACAGAGGGACTGTCAAAATAATGTCACCTTCAAATAACAGAGAGTGCTGTGGAAAGGAAGAAAGCTTAACAAAAAAAAAATCATGTTAGCACATCCACCTCCACTTAACCATGTTAGGGAGAATAAATGAAAAAACATAACTGTTTTTAGTGCTGCAGTGACATCAGGACTGCACAGAATTTTATTTCCATTTTTTAAACATCATGGTCTTTTACTTAATGATTGTTTTTAGTTAAAATATCAAAGTCAAAGTAAACTTTATTGTCATTCAGAAATCACACAAGAGCAAAACCTAACGAAATTCCGTGTCTCCGGACTCAATGTGCAGACAACATATAGACTATTTTCACAGACATTTACACATATAACACCTGGCTATCACAGACATGCAGGTAGACAGACTAATATTGCACATAATTAGAAATAAATTTTAACACTTTTCGAAGTGAACACTTCCTTGCATGAGACTTTAGTATTGCACAGGTACTTGGTTAAGAGATTACATTGATCCTTGCACAGAAAGAGACATTTGAGTATTGCACTGTGAACATTAGAGTATTGCAATTTATTAATTTGCAACATGTATCCCACTGAAATAACAGATATTTTACTGCATTGCTACTGCCCCAGATGGCCTATAAGTTACAGTCATGGTGAATTTTGCATTAGATGAGACTAGTAGCCAGGTTAATTCACAATTTGAGACAATTTCTACTGATCCAGGCAGCCATCATGGAGTGTAGTGGTTACTAGAGTTCAGCAGCCTGATGACATCAGGGAAGAAGCTGTTCCTGAGCCTAGCAGTTCTGAAACATATGCTTTGGAAGCGCTTTCCAGATGATAGATGCAGGAACAGTCTGTATGCAGGATGTGCAGTGTTTAATTATTCATCTGGCTCTGCTGAACATCGAGATAAGTAGAATTCGTGGATAGGTGGTACGGTGGTCTTGACGATCCTCTCGGCTGTCTTCACCACTCTCTGGAGGGATTTGCACTCAGAGATAGAGCCGCTTCCATACCATACTATAAGGTTGTTCATCAGGATGCTTTCTATAGTACCTCTGTAGAAGGTAGTGAGAACTGCCGATGGAAGATTCGCTCTCCACAGCTTTCTTAAAAAGTGCAATCTCTGGTGTGCTTTCCTGACTGTGGCATTTCTAATGGTGTTCCAAGACAAGTCCTCATCAATGTACACTCCCAGAAACTCTGTGTGTCTCACTTTTTCTACTGTTTCCCCATTGATGGTGAAGGGAGGATGTAGTCAACAATTATCTCTTTTGTATTGTTCATATTTAGTGCCAAGTTGTTCCTTCCACACTAGGTAATCAGTTGTTCCACCTCCTCTCTATACGCTGTTTCATCGTCATTACTGATGAGGCCCACCACTGCTGTGTCATCAGCAAACTTGATGATGTGATTTGTATTGTACCTGGCTGTACAATCATGTGTTAACAGGATGAACAGCAAGGGACTTAGTACACATCCTTGTGGAATTCCAGTGTTAAGGGTGATGCTATCTGAGGAGTTATTTCCTGTGCACACTTTCTGAGGTCTGCCTGTGAGAAAGTCAAGAATCCAGTTATAAAGTGGAGTGTTGATGCCTATCTGGAGTAGCTTCATTACCAGATGAAGAGGGATGACCATGTTAAAAGCAGAGCTGAAGTCCATGAATAGTACCCTCATGTAGGTGTTTTTATTATCAAACTATTCTAGTGATAGATGGAGTGCTAGAGAGATGGCATTTGCAGTAGAGCGGTTTGCTCAGTAAGCAAACTGCGGAGGGTCATGATCAGCAGGCAGCCCAGATGTTGTGGTGTTCCTGACCAGCCTTTCAAAACACTTCATCACTGTGGAGGTGAGGGCTACAGGGTGGAGTCATTTAGGGAAGATGGTGGCGACGTCTTTAGTAATGGAATAATTGTTGTATTTTTGAAGCATTTCAGAACTATTTGCTGACTCAGAGAGTTATTGAAGATATCTGTGAGGACATTTGTTAGTTGTGGTGCGCAGTCCCTGAGCACACCACCTAGGATGTTGTCAGGCCCAGCTGCTTTTCTCGGGTTAACTCTACACATTGCCCTCTGGACATCTGCTGGGTTGAGGGTGAGCATCTTCTCGTTGTGGCCGATGGGCATTTTCTTTGCTGTTGTTCTGTTCCCTTCCTCAAATCTGCTGATGTAGACATTCAGCTTATTTAGGAATTCCTTGTTGTCCTCACATTGCGAAGATAGGGGTTTGTAGTCAGTTATGGACTGGATACCCTGCCATACGCGCCAGGGTCTTTTTGGTCAGAGAAGTAGCTCTGGATCTTTCTGCCAAAGGTGCATTTTGCTTCTCTCACTCCCTTGTTCAGATTTGATCTGGCTGTTCTCAGAACTTTCCCGTCTCCAGAGCTGAAGGCTGCATTCCTTGCTTTCAGTAGTTCATACACTTCTCTCATTAACCAAGGTTTCTGGTTGGCTCGTGTGATGATGTTTTTGGTGACTGTCACATCATCAACACATTTTGAGATGTAGCCCATCACTGCCTTGGTGTACTTCTTTAGGTTGATACACTGGTTCTCAGTAGCCGTGTTCTTAAATATGCCCTGGTCTGTGCTCTCAAAAAACGTCCTGGAGTGCTGAGACTGCACCCTCTGGCCTTACTCTTACTTGTTACAATCCTGGAGTGCTGAGACTGCACCCTCTGGCCTTACTCTTACTTGTTACAGTCCTGGAGTGCTGAGACTGCACCCTCTGGCCTTACTCTTACTTGTTACAGTCCTGGAGTGCTGAGACTGCACCCTCTGGCCTTAGTCTTACTTGTTACAGTCCTGGAGTGCTGAGACTGCACCCTCTGGCCTTACTCTTACTTGTTACAGTCCTGGAGTGCTGAGACTGCACCCTCTGGCCTTACTCTTACTTGTTACAGTCCTGGAGTGCTGAGGCTGCACCCTCTGGCCTTACTCTTACTTGTTACAGTCCTGGAGTGCTGAGACTGCACCCTCTGGCCTTACTCTTACTTGTTACAGTCCTGGAGTGCTGAGACTGCACCCTCTGGCCTTACTCTTACTTGTTACAGTCCTGGAGTGCTGAGGCTGCACCCTCTGGCCTTACTCTTACTTGTTACAGTCCTGGAGTGCTGAGACTGCACCCTCTGGCCTTACTCTTACTTGTTACAGTCCTGGAGTGCTGAGGCTGCACCCTCTGGCCTTACTCTTACTTGTTACAGTCCTGGAGTGCTGAGACTGCACCCTCTGGCCTTACTCTTACTTGTTACAGTCCTGGAGTGCTGAGACTGCACCCTCTGGCCTTACTCTTACTTGTTACAGTCCTGGAGTGCTGAGACTGCACCCTCTGGCCTTACTCTTACTTGTTACAGTCCTGGAGTGCTGAGGCTGCACCCTCTGGCCTTACTCTTACTTGTTACAGTCCTGGAGGGCTGAGACTGCACCCTCTGGCCTTACTCTTACTTGTTACAGTCCTGGAGTGCTGAGGCTGCACCCTCTGGCCTTACTCTTACTTGTTACAGTCCTGGAGTGCTGAGGCTGCACCCTCTGGCCTTACTTTTACTTGTTACAGTCCTGGAGTGCTGAGACTGCACCCTCTGGCCTTACTCTTACTTGTTACAGTCCTGGAGTGCTGAGACTGCACCCTCTGGCCTTACTCTTACTTGTTACAGTCCTGGAGTGCTGAGACTGCACCCTCTGGCCTTACTCTTACTTGTTACAGTCCTGGAGTGCTGAGGCTGCACCCTCTGGCCTTACTCTTACTTGTTACAGTCCTGGAGTGCTGAGACTGCACCCTCTGGCCTTTCTCTTACTTGTTACAGTCCTGGAGTGCTGAGGCTGCACCCTCTGGCCTTACTCTTACTTGTTACAGTCCTGGAGTGCTGAGACTGCACCCTCTGGCCTTACTCTTACTTGTTACAGTCCTGGAGTGCTGAGACTGCACCCTCTGGCCTTACTCTTACTTGTTACAGTCCTGGAGTGCTGAGACTGCACCCTCTGGCCTTACTCTTACTTGTTACAGTCCTGGAGTGCTGAGACTGCACCCTCTGGCCTTACTCTTACTTGTTACAGTCCTGGAGTGCTGAGACTGCACCCTCTGGCCTTACTCTTACTTGTTACAGCCCTGGAGTGCTGAGGCTGCACCCTCTGGCCGTACTCTTACTTGTTACAGTCCTGGAGTGCTGAGACTGCACCCTCTGGCCTTACTCTTACTTGTTACAGTCCTGGAGTGCTGAGACTGCACCCTCTGGCCTTACTCTTACTTGTTACAGTCCTGGAGTGCTGAAACTGCACCCTCTGGCCTTACTCTTACTTGTTACAGTCCTGGAGTGCTGAGACTGCACCCTCTGGCCTTACTCTTACTTGTTTAGCTGTTGGTTTCCCTCTAGTTAGCAAAGGTTTATATGCTGGTAGCAATAATATGGAGAGGTGGTCAGAGTTTCCTAGGTGTGGGTGAGGCACTGCCTTAAATGCCAGCTTAACATTACTGTATACCTTGTCCAGTGTGTGCTCACCCCTTGTAAAGTCCACATATTGGAAACAGGGAGGCAGAACTGTTTTCAAGTTGGCCTGATTAAAGTCACCTACCACTATGTGAGCACAGTCTGGATTTCTGTTTTGCAGTTTGTTTGCAGCTTGGTATAATGTAGTCATTGCCTCAGTTTGATTAGCACTGGGAGGACTGTAGACAACTGTGATGCAGATGCTGTTAAATTCCCTGGGTAAATAAAAGTGTCTGCATTTCAGTGACAAAAGCTCTAGATTATGTGAGCAGTGTGAGGATACTATCTCACAACTGGTACACCAGTTGTTATTGATGTATATGCACACCCCTCCCCCTCTGGACTTACCACTGAGAGAATTTATTCTGTCTTCTCTAAAAAGTGATAGCCCCTCCACATGGACTGCACTGTCATTAATGTTAGAGTTCAGCCAAGTTTCAGTAAAAATAAGCACACAGCATTTCCACACCTTGTTCTTAGTAGATAATTCCAGCCTTATATAGTCCATGTTGCTTTCCAGTGATCGAACACTTGCCAGCAGAATGGATGGGAGTGCAAGCCTGTAGGGATTTGCTTTTAGCCTTGCAGTGATTCCAGCCCTAGATCCTCTTTTGTGTGTTCTCTCACACCTCTTGCATTTCCTTCTCTTACCATGATCCAGTAATGTTGGTTCTGTACATACCAGGCATTTTGTTCCATGCTTGAGTAAGATTCCCAGCTCTTGTAACTCAGTAAGTGCTGTAGGCCTCACAGGTCCCACCGACAGCAGCTCATCAAACCTGTTACACAGCAAGCCTGAGGATCGAATTTCCAAAATAGTCTGTCTACTATAACTTAGCTTACTGTTAGCAATCTTCCCTGATTTCATTTTTTCTTATAATTTAGACATAGAATAGGACAAACAGTGCACATTTCTTGCTGAGCCAAAGTAGCCGCTGCCAAACAGGGCATAGCCATTTTTTTTCTTTTTTTCTATATCTTCTAGGACTTTATAAAATTATCCTTCTCATCTTCATTGCATGGTATTTTTTTACATTGCAAATTTCTACTGAAGCTTATATACAGTCTAGGTGTTCGCATGTGTGTGTGTGTGTGTGTGTGTGTGTGTGTGTGTGTGTGTGTGTGTGTGTGTGTGTGTGTGTGTGTGTGTGTGTATATGTGTGTGTGTGTGTGTGTGTGTGTGTGTGTGTGTGTGTGTGTGTGTGTGTGTGTGTGTGTGTGTGTGTGTGTGTTACACATGATGGTTGTTAGTCCATAACTATAAAAATATAGCAAGGTGTAAGGGTAATAGCTCAGTGTCCCAGTCTTTCTAGGTGAGCATTTTGAACATGTAATGCCCTGCTTTCATGCCTCTCAACTGTACAGAATTTTGTAAAATGTCCAGATTTTTGCCTCATATTTTTTGGTCTATTCCTCATAAAAATTGTGTTTTTTTTTTTCTTTTTTTGACAAATCACTGGGATGATTTAAGGATTAAAGTCAATAAATAATGAGGATCATTTCAGTTTCAGACTTCATATCCTTCAGAAAATGTATGGTAACACAAATCTTGTTATTCTAGCAACTTTCTAAGTATGTAAGAGCATTATTTAAAATATGTCCCTATTTTTAGGCCTTTGTCCACTCATTTTATCAGACTTTGTCCAGATTTCTTGCAGTAAGAGGTTGAGAGGTATGCCTGCCTTAGAGAGCCTTGTAATAATGCATGTCAACCTAACAAGAAGAGACTATGACTGAACTAATTAATTTATCTCCTTTAGGCATTAATAATCTAATAGCCAATCCAGCTAAAAATGAGCGGGCATTTGATAGATGATAAATAAACAGATGAATTCAAATCTCACTCTTTGGCATGGAGGGATAACCACGATAACCTGGGTGTGATAAGCAGCCATCTACAGGAAAAGGCTTTTGCCAAAAAGTAGCTTGTTTAGCTACAAGGACCTGTTGGAACCATTACAGCAACACAGAAACAACAACAACATGATGAATCTGACACAGTTACATGTTCGTGAACATAAATGTAAATTCTCAACAGTGAACCAAATACTTGGAATTCATACGTGACACCTTATTGGAGTCCATCTGTTACTGTCTGCTGAGCAGATCAGACAACTTAATTAAACATTCAGCTTGAACCCCAAACCAAGTTGCTGCTTCTCATGCTGCTCCCCATTAAACAAACATGACCTTCTCTTCCTTTCTGATGAAAAATGGCAGCAGTTAATTGTTATGCCATTTGTGCTAAGTGCTGCCTGTGCAAACAAGTAATTTTTTCACATCTCACATTGGTACTAGTTATCTTTCATTATTCCACTTAGGCAGAAGCACAGGCTACATACAAACTGTAAGCCCAGTTTTTCACAGATGTTTTTAAACATATTTGGCTTTTGCTAACTATGTAGGCACTGTATACAACACTGTTATTTTTTGGTCTGACACAGATTTCCATAACGGATGACACACAGACATCAGCCTAAAAACTGTAACATGACTGAAGGCAAATAGTGTTAATCACCAGAAGAGCAGTGAGTGGATTTCATAGACGGTCACTGCTGGTAAGGTTTTAATGTGTCTGCACCTGTCATTTCTTTGTTTGGGAGATTTCTCCCTTCTTTGTGTTTGTGCAACTATAAAATTGATATATATAAATTTGGGGTGTACTGGGTTTAGCCCCTACATGGAAGAAAATGTTTGTGTGTTTGGTTAGTACTTGATGGTTCAGCTATGTGTTGTCATTTTTGCGGTGACCATTTAGTTTCATCATTAAGTTTGCATTTGGGAAATTGTACTCAACATTTTACCATTCAGTATTTCTTTGTGTTGATATTTGCTGATATAATCATGTGTGTGTGTGTGTGTGTGTGTGTGTGTGTGTGTGTGTGTGTGTGTGTGTGTGTGTGGGTAATATATATATAAAATCTATGGGCCAGATTCAATAAAGCCTACACATCACATTTTTGTGCTTTCCAGTCACTCAAAAAAAAAATAACACTAAGTATACATGTAGTCTTCACTTTGTGGTAACCTTTATGAATCCCTGTAAATTAAAGTTGCAAGACTATCAGTAGGAATACTAAAATTAGGAGGAAGAAGATGTGAGTTATATATGTGTTGTCTTTTCCTCAGAAGTGTACACTTAGTGCACACTTAGCATACGCTTTATTGAATTTGTCCCTATGTATAATATATATATATATATATATATATATATATATATATATATATATATATATATAAAATACATAGATTTTATATATATATATATATATATATATATACATATATATATATATATATATATATAAAATTTATGTATAAGATATATACGTGTGTGTGTGTGTGTGTGTGTGTGTGTGTGTGTGTGTGTGTGTGTATATATATATATATATATATATATATATATATATATATTTATATATATATATATATATATATATATATATATATATATATATATATATAATATGATTTTATACATATATGTAGATATGAGTATGGGGTGGTCTACCCCCATGTCATGTTTTGTGACCTTCGGAATGCTGCTTTTTTGAGTAGCAACCTCCCAAGGTTTTAGCATATTAGTTAAACAGGATGCAATTATTCATTGTAACCTCAAACCCCCCCCCCATCAACATAGCAAAAAAAAAAAATGTCTTTCTTTTTTTTCAGCCATCTATCCTTCAGTCTGCGTCTTTGATGCCTTTGATGACGCTATCATCTTCAATTTCCCATATTGTACGTCAATCTTCTCTCCACCCTCCCTCCTGAATCCTGTGAGAGCCTCTGATTAGCTTTATTTGCTTTAACATGTAGCCTCACTAGTCTTTTGCTCTTTCGCCTCATTATGTTTCCATTAAAACTTTATTCTTTGCCCTAGGTACTGCATGCTAAGGCATTCCTGAAATGTATTCACTGCTCAGCTTCCCACCTGTCCTTTTATTCATTGGTAATATACTACTCCAGCATAACATTATTGCCTTCCCTAAAATTCCACACTAATGTATTAGTTGAACATTTAATGCAATTACTTCTGAGCCTGAACTACAGACTTATAAGGTTAAAGTTTGTTAATTGTATCCTGGCCTGAATGTCCCTTGCATAATCGGGATTAGTTAAACCACATCCAGTGTGTTATATTTCCTCACACTACACTAGTGAAGTGAACCCTTCCTGGTCCAAAATGAATGTCAACGTCACACACACTGAAGCCTAGAACACAGAATCTCTCACTTAGCACCATTCAGATTCTCCATTTGAATCATCTCTTTTCGTCCCACTCCACATTTTCAATTCCTTCTCAAAATCTGTCCATCTCTTGCTTGATTTGCCTAGAGGTCTCTTGCCCATTTCACTGAAAGTTTAAGTTTTGTGCTTATTCAATATTTATACTTGAAAATAAGGCATAACCACTTTGTATGTCAAGTGGAAATAATGCAGGCAGTTTATATAAAAATAAAACACAGAAGTCCATTTAAAGCAAACACATTCAAGATTAGATATAAACCTGGTAACTATCACATAAAATAGCTCATGAAAGGCTCAGCAATTTTGAATAATTGCTAGCCCAAACAACAGTTCTAACAGGTCATCATTTTCTTGCATACTGTTACAATGTTACAATGGCTGAAAATTTGTATTTATAGGAACAAATTCTCAGCCATATTAGGTAATACATTATTCATCTTTCAAGTAAGAATATACATTTTGTGCTGATCACTTTCTCTGAAAAGGTGGAAAATCAGAGTAATCAACACAATAAATAGCAATGTATGTTTCTAAGTAAAGAATAACAATGTATTCAGTTTCTACAGCTGATGGGTACAACATGAAAAATAGACCAATGCATAATAGCCATTAAAAGTAATTGACAGACATTATCTAATTCACATCTATATTGAAATTATACATATGCTATCAGCTAACTTACAAAAAGTGTTATGTGCTACATTATCAATGTTTACAAAAAGGCAAAATGGATGTCAAATGATTCCTAAATAAATGAAAGACATCACCAGTTCAACACCCAATTTATTTATATCAAGCAGCTATTGTAAAAATACAGCATTAACAAAATTACTCAGTTTAGACTTCATAAGGTTTAATACAGGTTTATGATCTAGAAATCAGTTCTGGAAACATGAGAATTGGCCTACATCAGGAGCACACAAAACTCCATGGCCAATTTTTCTACAAAAATCTAGTATATGATCAACATAATATGTTAAATTGCATGTCAATATACTTCAAAAACAGAATCAACAATGTAAGTAAATAATCCAGAATTAATCAGTGATTTTTTTCTACAAACTCTACTAGGTCACCAGTATTGTTGTTGTTTTTCTTTCAGCTTTTCCCCGGTTAGGGGTCACCACAGCGGAACTCCGGTCCACTAATGATTGGCAGTCAATTTTTACGGATGCCAAGGTGCCAGCTGGATGCCCAACCTTCAACGAAGGCATGCCCATTCACGCATGTCTTTCGAATGCCATCCAACCACGGGGAGGACATGCAGACTCCACACAGAAGGCACTCCAGCCAAGAATCGAACAAGAGAACCTCTTGTTGTGAGGTGACAACACTAACCGCTGCACCACCGCGGCTCTTACTAGATCACCAGTATAAAGCATTAATTTAGCTTGCCAACACACTTTAAAAACAGAACTAAATCATAAATGAGTAAAATAAACAACAGGGGCTTAAGTAATGAGAAGCCAAGCTGCACATATCAAAAGCCCAAAAAATTGTTTATCTGCACTCTAACAACATACAAATGGCCTGTAAGATAACACACAACTTTATTGGGATACTGCTGAAAGTGATCTTTCCCAAGTAGCCAGAATATCAGTGTAATCAGCTACATCTAAAGCAAAGGTTAGATATAAAGCAGACAGAAGCATGGTTTATATACCATGTCATTCAGTCAGACCAAGTAATCAACTGCCCAGTCATTGTATTAACTGAACAAAAGCAAAATTAATATGCAGCTCTAAATAACGCAGGATTAGAGTATGTCAGTATAAACAGTTACAAATCTGAATGCTGATAAGGTCTCCGTCAAAACTGAACTAATCCTCCAAATGTTCATAACCTACCATTGATGACTGCCACATTGTATATATTTTAGTTGTATCTGCAACAAATGCCTATTTTACTATGCAAGAATGGCCATGTAACTAAATAACTATAACCAGGTAATTAATTTTGGACTAGTATAGTTACATGATGCCCATCACATCCTGACATGTGGAACCAGCATAATACTTGCATTAAAACACTGCCTCCAGCCTTCTTAACTCAATACACTACTTATTATATTTCTCTGTTATCATATGTGTGTATTGCATATTAAACTGAATGTGTACTGGTTAAAGATTGTTTAATTTTATTGCATCATCATTTGCCTATGTCATGGCTGAAAATTATTCAGGTAATATGGTTAACAAATGTTATAAATGAATAAAGAAATTAGTAGAAAGGCCACCCTACACTTAAGAAAAATAATGCAGGACTGGACTACATAACAGGCCATAAATCCTGAAACCCTTCTACCTTCTTATATAACTGCTAAAGAAGATCCATCCTGTAGAAAATAATTTTAAGGAACCAGAAATTGTAGGCTGATAGTTTTCTGTGTTCTTTTGAAATTAAATTCAAGTTCCCAGGAAAGGAAAATAGCCTTTCTAGGAGGACTGAGATGAAGAACTCTTAAAAAACATCTAGTCTGAGGAACATAGAGCTAAAGTAGGCTTCCAGGACAAACATGTCGCTAACGCAGAAAAATGGACTTTAATGGATGAAGCAGGAAAGATGCATTCTAAGTAAACAGTCAAGTGCTCAGAAGCATTAGAAAGGTTTAGCTGTGGATGGGAAGGTTGCTGTCACTGTGCCAATACAAGGGTCTCTTGCACTTCAACAAGAAGGGTTTTACTGTCACTGCCCCAATACAAGGATCTTTTCCACTTCAACTAGAAGGGTTTTACTGTCACTGTGCCAGTATAAGGATCTCTTCCACTTCAACAAGAATGGTTTTACTGTCACTGCCCCAATACAAGGATCTTTTCTACTTCAACTAGAAGGGTTTTACTGTCACTGTGCCAGTATAAGGATCTCTTCCACTTCAACAAGAAGGGTTTTACTGTCACTGTGCCAATATAAGGATGTGTTCCACTTTGACAAGAATGGTTTTCTACTGGCATGCCTCCTGGTTTCTTACAGGACCTTAACTATGTTTGGAAACAGAATATCCTTTGGGGGAATTACAATCGTATGCCTCTGCACAACACAGTGAATGGCAGTCAGAATTAAGGCTATATCAGCAGTATGCTTTGAAACACAGGTAGAAAAAGACATGAGTACTGAGGGTTGGTCTGCCAAAATGTTCTGTCTTCTAGTAGTGAGTGGCCACTAGCTGAAGAGTAAGTAACAGGGAAACATAACTAGCTTGCAGATCTGTTAACATTTGGGGCCACCTCTCTTCTTTGTTTGCCACACTGTTGTGGTGCTGTCTGTTCAAGTCTGGCACTGAGGGATAATGCCCCAACTATGACTATGACCCACGTGGGCATAGATCAACAAATAACTTGGGTGCTTGTTACAGCTGGCATGTTTAGGAGAGGAATGATGATCCTTAGCCTGTCTGCCTCTTTCATGAGGGAGAGGAGGGGTGTGTACAAATTGGCACACCCTCTGAAGTAGAATTCCTGGTATAAACAACGA
Source organism: Protopterus annectens (assembly GCF_019279795.1). Classification (NCBI taxonomy): domain Eukaryota; kingdom Metazoa; phylum Chordata; order Ceratodontiformes; family Protopteridae; genus Protopterus; species Protopterus annectens. The sequence goes on from NC_056733.1 coordinate 67,927,230, forward strand.
GTCACACACAAAAGGGATTCTCTACAAATGAGAGGTAAGGTCAACTGATCACATCACATGGTGTTGTGGCACTGCACTGAATAGACCAATTGCATTTTAGCCCCTTAGATGTTTACAGGTAGGCAAAGGTAGATAGAGCTTAAGAGAAAAATCCACATACTTTTAGCAGATGATGGTGCTTCCCTTGGTATTCTTGTCCCTTGCCTGCAGTGAATGGACAAAGCTATAGGGCTATCACCCAGGGGGAGCTAATGATTCAAATGGTCAGCAGCCTGATGGACAGGAGGTGGACCAGAGCAGAGAAAAACAGCATTGATAACATTTCCTTATGAATGATCAGAATAATCTAGACATGATCATTAAAAAACATCTCCCCAGTGATTCAGAAGCACAACTCTATAACCTACTCACACAGACTGAAAAAGTTATTTTTCCACTCAATGGTGGGCAAAGGAGAAGCTCCTCCAAACAAAGCAGAGTGGTCTTGTACTAATAGCAATCCTTGTATGCCTATTTGACATAGAGTACATGTAGGGTAAACCTCAGACAGCAAAGCTAACAGTCAAATATGTTTCTGGACAGACGTGCAGCTTCAGCATGGATGGAATCTGCACCATTCAAGGAAGCTCTGGAGTACCGATTATCAAGTTTTAAGATACATGAAAAGGAGGAAAGCAATAGATGAAGATCATCCACCGCAGAATCAACAGAATTTTCTGGTCCATGTAAACATTAGACTGGTTCCAAAGAATCCTTCAAGTAATGCTGAAACTACCGTATGTGAAATTCAGCATTCTGCATCGATCATTAATCTGGTTGGCATGTAGCAAAACAGCAAAAAAAAAAAAAAAAAAGTAATTGGCAGAGAGCCACTCACTGAAACAGTGATAGCATGTGCTTTCCTGACAAAAATATTTTCCCCTGAATGACATCTAGTTAGACATCTATCAAAGTTGTAGCCAAATGCTACATATCCCAAGTTGGTGGGAAAAGAAACAATCAGTATTCAAAGACTTGAGACACAGTACAATCTTTCCACTTTTCCAAAAACATTTCTTTTTTTCAGGAACGGATTTAGTTGCACTAAACTGTTTTATGTTATAGATTTTTATAACAAAGCAGGGCATAGTCACCAGCAGATGAAAAGAATATCAGAAAATAATGCCCCAATAAGAAATTTACAGTATGGAGACAAAGACTGTCTGGCTTAGACCCATCTAAAACATCTTGGGAAAGCTTTAGAGTTTTGGCAACAAGGCATATATTAGCTCATAAACTACTCTTAAGTCCGAATAATAAAAACATTAATAACCCAAAAATTTGGGAACAGATATTTAATATTATATTAGCATAACACTTTTAACTTGAAGGTATTCACATTTATATACTTGCTTGGAGAGAATTTTGTATTTAAACTGTATATTACTGGAAATGTTATTAACTACTTTTTGTTTTTTTTTTCTCTATTCTTAATGTTTACATGGAAGCATTCTTGTAAATATTGTATATTTGTTTGGTGTGATAGTTAGTGATATTAGTTAGTAATCTTTTGTTTTGTATTTTTTCTCTTAAAATTTTGTGTTTGTTTTTACTTGTGTATGAAAATAATATAACAATAAAGATTTATTATGGAAAAAAAAATAAAATAAAATAATGCCCCATTCAAATCAAATAAGGTTTGCCTTTGCTTAGAAAAAAAGAATTTCACTTAAAAGTTTTGTCATTAGGTAGAGGTAATTAATTGTGGCAATTACACCTTGGTCACAATACAACTGAACCACTTTCAGCCATGCCAATCCTTGCTTCTGTGGAAATTCTCTTGCAAGGTAAAACAAATTATCAAAATGTATCCATTATATCACATTTTAAACAAATTTGGTCCTTCCAGTGAACCAGGCTTGCAATGCTGATCTTTGTATGCATGAGATTTTGCTCAGTGTGATTATTTTGTCAACCAAAGCATTTCTTTTGGAATTGAAGTGGAATGGTACTTTTTGTATAGCAAAATATCAATATCCATGGAATAGACATTTCAAGCCATTTTGCTACTCTCTGTAGTACGCTCTAAGCTTAATGTATAAAATGTATGCTAAAATGTATGCTTGTATGTACATACATCTTATCCGGAAATCTACAATAAATGTTGATTAAAGTTCTGCCATTAAGTGGCAGTGTGGTGAAGTGGCTGACAGTTCCTGCCTGTGTTTGTTCTGTGGTTCAGTCCCTTGTTGAAATATCTTCTGTATGGCGTTTGTGTGCTTTCTTTGTTTCAGGTTTCTCTCCATATCCCAAAGATGTGGGTAAAAGAATTACTGATGTCTGAAATCTACCCTTAAATAATTAAGTTCAAAGTTTGTACAATTTATTTATTTATTTACAATTTGTTTGCCAGGATGGTCCATTGGGCTATGAGGAGCCCGTTTTCAATGGAGTCCTGGGGAGAAAAGCCCCAGAAAGATATAAAATTTACAAAATGCAAAATTACAAACTTATAAAATTATAATATGTAAGTTAGAGAAATGGAAGATAATAACAGTTGCAGTAAATTAACAAACATTACAGACAATTATAATATGCAAGTTAGAAAAAATGCAAGATAACAGTTGTAGTGAGTTGATATTTGAATAATATATGTACAAGTTTGTACATATGCTGCAACGGACTAATAATGTATCGAGGACTATTACTAGGCCTTATCTCAAGTGTTTCCAGGACAGATTATAACTCCCTGCAACTCTGGATTTGATTGCATGCACTAAAGATGGATAGATTCATGGATGGATGGATGAATGGAATGATACAGTTCTAATAGTAGTAATAAAGACTTAGTTTTCCTAGTATCCACTAATATATTGAATCTCTTTGCTGCATTTGACAAATTATTATTATCAAATGATAAGATCACAAGCATTGCATATTATATAGCAGATCACTATAAGAGTACCGTCCTGTCTGGCATCAACTCTTAACTTTTGTTACATAAGCTACAAACAGGTACTACATTAAAAATAAATAGAACATTGTAGTGACTTGTCATTTGGCAAATTTGTGAGAGGTATCTTTTGCATCTGAAACTGTATCCAAACTTCAGACAAATAACACAGATTGAAAAAAAAAACAGAAATAACATTTAATAGTAATTTGTATGAAGTCTGAAATACTGCAACATAATATTTTTTTCAATTTTTTATACTACATGTGATGATCTGTTTTTGGCAGAACAGACATTCTGGATATAAATATTTAAGTCTTAGCTGTAGCCAGGAGAAGCCTGTAGTGTCACCTCCAATGCATCATTTATCAGTTTTAGAGCCTCCCAACATTAATTTGCTGTCATATCTGACTATAAAATTTTAAATATCTTACTCCTTGCATTAAATGCTAACACCCAGATAATAAATAGTTTCAGAATGGATGCAATTATCTCATCCTCAATATGAAATAATCTTAAAAAATTATAAAGCGATTAAGCTATTCCAGTAGTGTATAGAGATAAAATTCTACAGAGTTCAATTAGTGCCTTAGGCAACTGACAGAGCAGCAGGGAGGAATAAGCGTCCCCGTCCAGGGGAGAGGGACGTCATTGGTGATACTACCTAAGGGGAGGCATAGTCCAAAGACAGGTGTTGCCCTCAGATATTATCAACTAATGTATGGCTTAGGGAAAGGGAAAGTAGGTAGGGTATATAAAACAATACAAAACAAAAAAAAACAACAGACAGAAGCACAAATGGTTGAGCCCCCCCCCCCCCCACGATGCACTTAAGATCCACAAAATGCCCCAGCAACACTACAGTAAGTCTGGAGGTAAGGAGCATGGATGGTACACCTAGAGTGGGCATGAGACACAGAGGGCTGAACCATTAAAAACGAGGTCTGAGGAGATCAAAAATTAAAAAAAAAAAGAAATTACAGAAATATTCATATTTACCTTATGCCTTGTTCATATTTGTTAATATCCTTACAGTCTCTGTATTTCTTTACTTAATTTCAGTCCAGTCTTATAATGTTCCTTAAATGTTTCCTCAGGCCATTAAACTAAGAAGGTCCACTGCCTGCCCAGATAGGCAAGTGGAGGCAACACTTTCATTGTTACATTGTATTAGCCTTTGTGTCCACACCACTAATAGCAGTTATGGGAATCTGAGAATACAGAATGTTAAAGAGAAACAGTTCTATGTACACAAAGCTTTACATTTGGCATTATATATATATACCAAAACCATGCACACTACTTTGCTTGGAGGGAAAAGTTGTATGTTTAGTTAAATCAGTGAGTCCTCAGAACCATATACAGCTTTGGTAAAACAAATTTATGTTTGCATCAGGTAAATGAACAACACCCTAAGAGCTCAGCCATCTAGAGGTAGATCTAAGTACAGAATGAATGATATAACTCATTTCTGACTGAATGTGCAGGGGCAGTTATAAACCTACGGCTTGAACAACCACAGAAGAATGTGTTCCTTCACATTTATAAGCATTAGCTTTATCACTTTTCTGAGAAAAAATTGTTTACGTTCTTCATCCTTTTGCCACTAAAAGTTGCCCTTTTCTTACATATTTGTTAAACTGTTCACCACCAGAAAGAATATTCCAGTACTTTTTATTACATTCTTAATTAAATACTAATTTGTTGTATAAACCACATTCATCCTGGGTTAAGATGTTTACCTCACAGACACAAGTTATAGGGTTTGATTCTCACCTTTGAAGAGACATTGACTAGACTTACAATGGTCTGCATGAGGTGCTAGCCTAGTACTTAACTATGAATGCTTAAGTCCATATTTTTTTTGCAACTAACCAACTAAGCAGGAGTTTCTCATGTTAAATTTTTAAAATGTGAAGCATTGATATAGTTATGACTATAGGGTATTGAGGAAGAGAATTTCTAAACATAAGAGATTCATTAAATAGCAACGGAGGAAGTTTGTTATCTAAACATGCAAAAGGAAGAGTTTTAAATTTCAGTTACATATTTCACAAAACAGTACTGGTGGAGACATAATTTTATGTTTTGAAAAAACTTTACATACATATTATTGACAAAAAAGGCTGAAGGGGACGTGGGAAACTTTATTTTCTAGGTTTAACAGCAATCCAGTTCACATTTCTGAAGTGTGAATGGTCATATCTGTACAAACCATGTCAGAACATAACTGCTTTTATGTGCAAAAGACTATTAAAAGTTGATACCTACTAACCCGAAGGAATATCATTTCAGACCGCAAACAAGTCTGATAAAGGAAAAGTGCATGCTTATGGTGAGCTGGCATGCTGATGTACAGGCTGGGTATCCTGTGCTACAGGTGACCAAATATGTGAATGGCTCCTACAGGATATTGTTATGTTGGATGGGGAAGACTCCCCATTAGGAGAGCTGTAGGACATGGAGCACACTGGACTTACACTGGTAGTAACTAGGTTTATAAACTAGTGAAGGTCAACCTCCAATTCAAAAGCAGTAATACACATCTGAAAGAAATAAGTGCTGTAGCACATATCCACTGGTGATGTTACTGAATGCATATAGCTGATCATTGAATATAATGTCCTTTATAGTAGGTACCTGCCCCAACATTTGATACAGCTCAAATGTCCACAGTGTCTTTTTACTAAGGAAAACCAAATAGCCTAAGTAATAAAAACTATACAGACCATCTCAGGCCTTGTCCCTCTTACTGGTGTCATACCGCTACTGAGAGGTGATCTCTGCCTCGCATACAGAGCCTCAGCTAACCCTGTCCTGGCAGACCTGCTGCCCATTCAAAAGTTAAATTAGGAATAAACAGCCACTCGAGATCTCAGTCTGTTTTGCAACTATACACACACACATACACACACACATATATATATATATATATATATATATATATATATATATATATATATATATATATATATAGTCTCTGATATATATATATATATATATATATATATATATATATATATATATATATAGTCTCTGATATATATATATATATATATATATATATATATATATATATATATATATAGTCTCTGATATATTGATATATATATATATATATATATATATATATATATATATATATATATATTCAGAGACTTTCTTCTCAACATAAAGCAAAATGCTTCTCTTATACTGTTCAAAATTAATCTGGACGAATGAATGTGTAACTGCAAATTCCCCTCTGGTTTAGCACCCATGTCCTTCTTGGATAGGGGCAACATGTAAATGTTCTCTGGGTTATTAGTATTTAAAATTTAAGGGCTAAAAATTTCATGGCATTATATGACTAGGCTTCTAAAGATCCTCATGGATCAGTAGCCTAGTAGGTAGCTATAAACAAAATATGGGGGTCAACTATCTCAACTAGAGTACAAGGACCTGTGATGTCATATTATATAATTTTTCTCTACCTTACACTTGGACCCCCTCTTATAAAAATGGGGGACTTGAGTAACAGAGCTATGCCAGTATGTTGTGCTGGGCATGTCCAAGGGATATTGATGCATTAGTCACAGAATCTAAAGTCAGTGCAAATGATCGATAGATACAACTATTAGAATATAGAATTAGAATATAGATCTACTTCCATAAATTACACCAGAGGATGAAAACATCCAGTCTTAACTGTGCTCCAGGGAGTAGTTATTTGTAAAATTGCATGCCTGTGCCTTTTTATACAGCATTGGCTATATGTAGTAATAAAGGTCAGCACTCTGGAACTACCAATTAAATCTCTATTATGAGCTGCAGACGTATAAAACACGCTCTGAATGTAGTTTGTTTAAGTTAAAGTGCCTGGTTAACTTTCATTGTTTAATATCCAAACTGTAAATAATATTACAGGTTACTTAAAATTTATAACTGACTGAGGTTCACTGTAATATTTTGTATAAAATAAATTTAAAAGCACTTAATATTTTACAGTAGACTAAAGTTTATTGTTCTATTTATGAGTAAAATACTTCCCATATAAAAGGTTCCATTGGACACTTAATTGTGTAGTTGACAAAAGATTACTGCAATATTATGGATAAAAATATAAATTTAAAAGTCTTCCACAAATATTTCTTCAATGTAACCGTATCTTACTGCCTCTGTTTCTGTCTTCTGTGTATATGTCAGTTTTACCTTTGTGTATTACTAGTACTATGAAGCTCTTCTCCCTACATCTCTCTTAAAAAACAGGATACAGCAAAGTTCTATTTTACCTATGTATATTGAGGGAAACTATTAGTGCAGACAATCTAGATTGGTGTGATGTCATGTACACAACAGCAGTTTTACAGGGACCATATGCATCAAATTTGTGCCATTATGGGGAAGCCACTTATGCTGACAGATCCCTACCATATGCACATTGATGGCAGGTAAAAAGGTATTTGTGTTGTAATTGTTTGATGCATAAATGCAGCATCTCTAAATATTTAACTCCTCATACATCTTTCATTAAGGGCAGCCCTATAACACCATACATATCTGGAAAGGATAGCAGTTTTATGAGTTCATAGGTGTTTACTAGGCTAACAATGACAAGAGCCTTTTTAAGCCTAACAATGCATCCCAAATCTCTGACAAGTTCTGGTACCCTTGACAAGTGCAAGCAGGGGGTTGGGAGGTGAGATATTTACAAACAGGGGCCCAAGAGTTAGAAGCAAGTTCTGTTTTGTGACGTTCACATTTTGCTCCACAGAGTTATAACTTGTCCTTTGTGGAAGGAGGATTTAAAAAGTTATTTTAGGAATAGGACAAGGTATAACTAATTAATATGGTAACTTTCTACAATTTATTCTAGCCTTTGATTATGGAATGATCTGATCCACAAAATAACTTTATTAAACATTTTTTTCTGATGTCTTCTGTAGTTACAAATCATTGGCTTGTCACATCTGCCAATTTATGAGGATGAAGGGGAAGCTTTTGCTTTGATTAAGTCACTAACTCTGTGTCACACAACTAGTTAATGGCAGCAGTGGGAGTCAAACCTTAATCTAGAGGACACAGCTTATTAGTTTTTTCCCTAACCTCTGCATCATACTTCATGCCAGCCAAAGAAAAAAAATACTAAGAATGTGGCTGCTAAAGAGGCAGCAGTTTGAGTAGCTGTAGGAACGTTGGGAGGCAGCACACTCTCAGGTTTCAGCAGTGAGCAGGTTTTCCTTTATTTCATGTCAGGTGCTCCTGACAAGCTGTATCTTCCTGATCTGAACATGCTACATATTTTCTTCATAATATCTGCAGAATATTAATGAAGGTTAGTAGCAATCTTCTATCATTTTTCTTAGCTGTTTCTAAGCACCTGTCATACAAGGACAGAACTTTTGTTTGCTGTGTTTGGAAATAAAATTGAAACAGGCCCAAGTATACATATAAAAACATTCAGCACCTAAGGCAAGAAAGAGCAAATTGTAAATAAAGAAGCAGGCTCCTCAGGTGTGTACATAAATGTTAGCAAAGCAGCTTGTCGCTCAATGGGTCTTGTTACAATGCTTGCGTTAGTCTTATACTAACTTTGTGTCACCTGTTGTACACTAAAGCAAACACTACAATCCATGGTTTTAAATATCTGTGTCCCAGTCAACCATTCTTCACAGTAGTCCCTAGATCTTATTATGTACAGATCAGTTTGCATAAGCAGGTATTCTACAGTCAGGTGTTTCAAACAACAGTGGTTTCATCAGCTGAGCAGTAAAAACTGTGAAACTGGCTCGACAAGATTTTGACAGAATAAAATGAAAGTTCAAGATAAGAAGTCAAAAAAAACCCCATCTTATTTAAACTTGAAGATGCAAGTTCTGCTGCAGTCTTCATTCCTGGATGTTCTCCGCAGTGTTGTGGTGGGAAGAGTAAATGAAGTATTGATGAAGGAAGATCCCCACTGATGACACCCCACTGGCCTCTTGAAAATTAATCATTTAGCATTGCTATAATGACTGCAGTTCCTGTTTTAAAATCATGTAACAGAACTTGAAGGCCCAGTTAATTCCCTTTCTGAATATAATAAATCTGGAGGACTGAATTTCTAGTCAACTAGCCAAATAACTCTGGAATACCTGCCAACTGTCTGTATTTTCACATTATGTCCAGATTTTTGCCTCATATTTTTGGTCTGTTCCTCATAAAACGTGGGGTTTCTGGCAAATCATTGAGGAATGAAGTCTCCAAATAAAAGCTTACATATGAGTTTCAGACTTCATATTCTTCAGAAAATGTATGCTAACGCAAATCCTGTATTCTGACAACTTTCTATGTTTATAGGAACAATATTTAAAATCTGTCTGTATTTTGGGGCTTTTGTCGTCCTCCCTCCCTTCCCCATTATTTTAAGCTTTGTCCGGCTTTTTTGTTGTAAGAGGTTCAGAAGTATACTTCTGTGGCCATAGCATTAACAGCCATGACTGCATTGGCGTTAGAAAAAGAAATGTGGCAAAACTGAGCAGAAATGTACTGTGCACGTTTTACACACACTGAGGGTTATTTTACATCCATTTTCAAAAAGGGTGGCCTACATTTCTCTTGAGGGGGGACCTGCTATTTTGTTGGTCCAGCACTGAATCTGCATATGAGACTCATAGCAGTTTGCTTCAGATATCCATTTATAAACCGGTCTGATGTGTTTTTTTTTTTCACAGAGCAAAATCTGTGTATGTAAAAGGTTATGAAAGATATCTCAGTTTAATTCAAGAACTTCAGTACTATACAGACATAGGATGAGAATTTATCCTACCATGTAAGCAGCAAAGTAACTTGAATTCATCAACACAGTTTCATTTAACAGCAGTCAGGAATGACAGCACTCTCTCAAGGTGACAGGCACAGTATTATATCGTAAGAGACAAAAGGAAGTAAGAAAAATAATTGCACTAAGCATTCACAGGTGGAAATCCCCAGGGCTGTATGAAAATGACCAGAAGGCACATTTGAAAAATAAGAAAAAACAATGAAAAGTTTAGTGCTACACCCATATGTCAAAGCCCCAGCACATATTTTTAAAACATGGTTGGTCTTAGCTCCATTTGCTTTCTTTTTTTAATTTTGCATTAATTTTGCTTACTACAACCAGTTTCTCTGAGATCCCCAGTCTTAATTAAGCATTATTTCTATGATAGCCCACTGATCCCTGAGTGACTAGTCCAAGCAGGTGTCTAGCATGAGATTTCGGTGGAATCTCATTATGGTCTGAGGAATGTTTCTTCTGCATTTTCTGCTTTAGAAATATATTTCATATGTTGGAGAGCCAGTACCTGGACAATGCAAGTAGGCAGATCTAAAGTACTGCAGCCCTGTTTTTGACAGGCTGGGGCAGAAACTCTACCTTGTTATAGCAAGGAGTGCTGTTTCTGGATACTAGGTTCTCTTTTCCCAGTGAGTGTCTTAATATTCCTGTATTTACTGTGAACACAGATCAGTAATATGCACAGAGTTGCAGTTCATTTTGCACATCACCTCAGCCCTGAATGCTGTTTGAATGACTAGAGTTCACTTTTAAACAACAAAAACTATTGTAATCAAGTGCTCTCGTTTCTTTATTCCATAACTTCTGTCTAAATAGCGACACATCTAAGGGTTAACTTCTGGCCTGATATCCCTACGTGTATCTGTTTTTAAAACCAGCATCTATAATTGGCAAAACTAACTTCCTTGCCTGTTAGTTGGGAACATTATTTTGCCACACAGCTGGGAGCTAAGCTGTGCAGTGGTCAAGATATCCTTAAATCTAGGACAGCTAATCACAAAGGGTATTTCCTTTATATCCATTGAAGTTTTTAGCCTTGTATATTCTGCTCTGATCAGGCCTTACATAGAATACAATACCCGCTTTGAGATGAATCAATATATCAAACAATGGGTGAGACTCCAAAGGTTCCACACAAACTGATCACAGCGCTAAAGGACCTGAGCTAACAAGAGAGACTGTTGGCCTTGTCCTGTATTCAGTGTTGTACAGACTCCTTAGGAGCAATGTGTGTCTTGCCTTTTGGGCCATTAGGGATCTGACAGTCTAAGACTTCTTATTGTTCCACAAATTCAACAGTCCTACAGGCACTAGAACTAGAGATCTGAAACTGCTTCAGTAAATAAACAGACCATGGTGGACAGACAGATTTGTCGTTCAGTAACTATCCCTACTCACCAGAGAAAGTGGCTTACTCTGATGCAAGCCTGTTCTATAGGCACGTCTTACACTGGATTAAGTCACTTAAACCAAGAGCAAGTTTTTGTAGAACTGGGCCCTAAGTCTTCTAAAAGTGTGTGTGTTGGGGGGCACTTTGTAAGTCTATGTATATCTGCATGTGTACTGGTGGTGGATCTTCATTTCTTAGGGGCAGGATGAGATATTGCAAATGCCTTTTTTTTGTCATAGCAACAATTACTTTATTTGCCAGAGTCCATTCATGCATTTTCCCTTGTTCCTCCTACCCTATTTCAACCAGAGTGTGTTGTATCTTGACTTCAGCCAATTGATAACATTAATGTATCGTGTACCGCCTTGTTATGCTGAAGCAATTTATTCTGCATATTCATAACTGTAGGAAGATATGGCAGTAAAGTAATACTGAAGCATCATTCAGTGTAGAGCAAGAAAATTTTATTAAGCACTGAAGCACCCCTGATTACTGCCCCTTACTGCTTCGCTGGCCTACAGCACTCCTCTGGGTCAGCAACTTGACAACATCCCAGACATACTTGGTTAAGTTCTGTAAATGTTTACTTAACTGGACAATTACTAAACACTAGTACTGCAATGAGAGCAAAATAACAGCAAAAATAATTGCTACCATTGCTACCCATGCTCATCCTAATTTTTTTAACACTGGAAACCTGTAAATATATATGCAAATCCTATGACGGAAGTTTCTGGAAGATAAAGAATACAAATTTTCATTAAAATCATGTCATGTTAGTTGAGGATGAACATCAAAAGTTGAAGAACAGACTGTGTTTGTGTGTGTGTGTGGATCTATGTTATATTATCGAAGTTCCGAAACTTCTCAATTCATATGGCTGAGACCATATGATCAAAGTTTTGGAGCTTTGAACATTAAAAAAAAAAATCTGTGCCCCCAGGATCCCCTGCTAATTAAATATACCAAATCTGAGATTGCACTACATTGAGGAAAAGGGTAAATTTCCCATTCCATGTTGTACCATGATCTCCATTCAAAACGTTCAAAGTTTCAAAACTTCGATCATATGGTCCTGACCACATGACTTTCGAAGTTTTGAAGTTTTGAAACTTCAATAATCTGATAGGGACCAATGTGTGTGTGTGTTTCTCTCTCTCGTTATATATATATATACATATATATATATATATATATATACATATATATATATATATATATATATATATATATATATAGAGTGGGCATCCATTTTACCAGAAGAAAGGCATTGTTAAAGGGCAGTTCATCACAGCCTCCAGGATGTGCAGCACCTCTGTTGATTTTTTAAAAGAAATTAATTTTTTGAAATCCCTTTTTCTGGAGAGAGGATATCCCTCCTCCCTTATTTCGACTTTGGCACAGGATGTCATAGACAACAGAGCGATAAAATACCCCCCACTCATAGGTAAAGGTACATCTTTTAACACAGGCAATAATAAGGTGCACCTGACCTTTATGGTAATTTTATTTACACTTACTCACTTAGTTCTGCAGATATTGAGGAATCTGTAAGCAGGCATTGGTCAGTTTTAACACTTCATGATGAACTTAAGGATATAGTACCAAGACATCCTAGGTTCGTAAGAAAGAGAGATGTTAGTTTAAAAGAGCTTTTCCAAAGGAAACACTATTCCCGAGTCAACACCCAGAACTCTAAAACAGGTACTTTTAAATGTGGGACATGTAAACAATGTTATGCCATTTTTAATGCTTCGACCCTTTATATACCTTCCAGGAATTTCTTTTTTAAGGCAGACAGTTATACTAATTGTGGAAGCAAAGGAGTAGTTTATTTAGGGCTATGTATCACCTGCTCCAGTTTTTATGTTGGAAAAACTGAAAGGCCCCTACGAAAAAGAATTTATGAACACTTCTACGACATTCTCAGACAGAATGAATCTAATGCATTCCTTAAACATTCTCTCATTTGTCCTAATTTTGAACTCAGGTTCCTTGTTTTAGAGCAGGTGATACCAGATGTCAGAGGCGGGGATTGGGACACTATACTAGAGTATAGAGAACTTCTTTGGCAACTTAAGTTGGACGCAGGAAGACCTCCGGGTTTAAATGAGAATATCAGTATCAGCAGTGTTCTCAAACTGAGGATGGCACGTTTATAATAGAATTATTTTTATATATCAATATAGTTTATATTTTATGGCCATCCTTTTTATTCTTCACAAATTTATATATATATATTTTTTAAATTTATATTCAAGTGTTTTTATAACATACATTCTCTTTTATGCTGTTTTTGCATATTAGTTTCTATAGCATTTTAGTCTATTTTCATTCATCTTTATTTCACGTTTTTTGAAATATCATTAATTTTTTACTCAACTTGAGTCAACATTTTTATTAGCACAACTTTTTATGATCTTTTATTATTTTAACCGATATTTGTGCAGCATTTCAGCACTGTTTTAGTTTTTTCATGTGGTTTGCTCATTAACTATGTTAATTAATTAATCAGGTGACCTACAAGGTACTATTTATAGATGCTTATGGCACCTCAGTGTTAACTTGAGAAAGCTCGGTATTTACCGAGTGAAAGCGCTTGTTTTATTTTTCTGCTGAAATTCAATAAAGTGTCAATTTATCCTGGTTCAGTGTTCCTTTCCTGGATTCATTTTTCTTGGTTTTGCTGGTGTTAATTATAACTTCTGATATATATATATATATATATATATATATATATATATATATATACACATACATAATTAGTAGAATTAGTCCTTTAATAATGATCCATATGCTAAAACTATGTCCATTTCTCCAGGTGGTGCTTACCCTTCTTGCACGGGTAGCCTTCTGTTATCCACCTAACTGCCTTTCCACACTGTTCAACCACCCAAAACTGCATTTTAGATAACCAAGATGTTATAAAGTCTACTGTGTGCAGTGGACATACACTAAATGCTAAAGTTGTATCACAGAGAATGAAATTGGGGAATGGGGAAGACATCTCTCCCCTTTAACAGGATTTAAGCCTTCAGAACATTTCTCCCCTTCACTGTTACAGTTTTTAGTACAAAATAAACATAAGGCTGTATCTTGAAAATGATTCAGTAACATTCAGTGAGGCTACATTTTATAGCTACTGCCACTAAAACCCAGAAACAAATGGACTAAAATAAACTGCAAATAAAGCATTTTAAAATCATTGTATATCACAGACGAGTATAACAGCTAATGCAGCAGGGAGTACAGAGGTAAGATTTATGGTAAAACTGGCTGAGGCACTTGAAGTCATCTTTTTGTTTCATTTAAAATGCAGTTAATGCTGATAATGCTAAAAAAATCAGAAACTCAGACTTTAGCTTAAGGTACAACGTACTAGTGCACATAACTGAATTGTTACATCTTTCAGTGTTGTCTTCATTAACCATAATTCACTGATTATGCCTGTGTCATTTACACTGATTTAAGGCTACATAAACTATTGCTCAGTTGCAATGACAGCTAAAAGAATGGTTTGCTTGGGAGTGGACCATAGCATGTGTTTGTGGTACAGGTCAATGGTAAAATCTGCAGTATCCACATGCCCTGAACATCTGCAGTAACCACATGTCCTGGTTATTTGCAGTAACCACATGCCCTGAGCATCTAAAGTAACCACATGACCTGAACCTCTGTAATAACCACATGCACTGGACATCTGTAGTAACAACATGCCCAGGACATCTGCAGTAAACAGATGCCCTGATCGTCTGTAGTAACAACATGCCCTGGATATCTGCAGTAACCACATGCCCTGGACATCTGCAGTAACCACATGCCATGGACATCTGCAGTAACAACATGCCCTGGCACCCTAATTAGAAGGAAGTTCAAAGTGATGCTCTCTGACAGGAGTTTGATCTGCTCCTCTTCAAGGCAAAATATTCAAACGTAAACAAAAGCAACACCATAACCTGGAAAAAGATCACCTTCCTTCTCTGAATTTTTCCATGCAACAACTATTGTTTATGAATATGAAAATGATATCTAATAGCAGGTCTAAGTTCAAATCTATGAATTATAGATGTTGATTTAAACTCTCATTGGAGTTGGAGCAGTACAATAAATCTACAATGTGATAGTTTAAGCTAAAACACCTTAAACATACAAACAGTTTTGATTAATAAGCAACCAATAATATACATTCTATACAGTGCAGATATATTACATGGAGTAGAGTTTTGTTTGTTTCGTAATTTAATCTAATTTAGCAATAACCCAGTACTAGGTGTTGGTAATACAGGATTTATCCATTGCTGGATTGATTAAACAAAACCATCTGTGGGTAAATCCAGTGACATCCATATCCAGGAGTAGGTTATTGCCATTATAGAATGATATTGTTTTGCCAGAAATAGCTTACCTTTCTTAGATAATGTTTTTGTTTAAAAGCACTTTAGTCTTCCTACTGTTGTCTTTTGTATACTGATGTACTGCAAATGTGTATGGGGATTACTTCCCCATGCTTACACATTACATCAGTGTGGTGTAACAGAAGTGATGGGAGGCATGTCATCTCCATCACTGTTCCTCTCTCTCCCTTTTTTTTTGTTGAAACTTTAATGTATGACACCAAAAAAATTACAAGGGTCAGCTCAAACATATGGGCAAAATGAGGGATATTTTGTAAGCCTGTAGACAGCTGAAAGGTATGGTTAGTGGCCGAACCATCATTCTTAGTGCTGGTGACCATTCATCTTAACTGTCTACAGTTTTGCAGAATGTCCCTGGTTTCTCTTGCAATTTGGTCTCTGCCTTATAAAACTGGTTTGCAAAGCTGTTATGTAGCATATGCCAATAGCAAGTTTGACCAGTAAGAATAACTTCATCAGGCGGGCTTCTTTCTGTTTGTATATACTCGATTTACAATGGACACTCTGACTGGGCTGTCCAACCAGTCAAAAACACATGTTACTATTTTCAGGCAAAATTTTAAAAAATATATATTGAGGAATACATAAATAAAAGTAACGTATCCAAACAAGAAACCTATATAATATAAATGGATTGTAAACAAGTTGTATATCAGTGTGTATACCAGTCATTTAAGTAATAAAGATTGCTTACTTATGTACTGCTCACAATTGTAAAATCAATAAGTTAAAATTGATGCTGTTTAACCATAGCTCTCAGTTATCCAGATGTTCTCAGAATCTCCAGATTTTTACCTCATATTTTGGGTCTTATCCTCATAAAATTTGTGGTTTTCTGGGAAATCATTGTATACTGAAGTCACTAAATAATGACAGACATTTAAGTTTCAGATTTCACATACTTTACAAAATGCATGCTAACTCAAAACTTTTTATTTTAGCAACTTTCTAAGTTTATAACAATAATAATTAAAATGTGTCCATATTTTTGGACCTTTGTCCCCCCATTATTTTTGGCAATGTCCAGGTTACTTGTGGTAAGCTGTAACTAGATAATACAAATGCAGCAATCTGAACATTGTTACTGTCTGCAATTCTTAAACTTGTTAAACCTTCTCTGCACATTTGTAGGGCCAACAAATACATTTTGGACCTCTGTAACTAATAATGTTATGTTTTGGAACATCTATACAGACATGATATTTGTCATGCCTTTGACACACACTGTAACTAGAAAAAGATAATTTGGATTTGTTCATCTAGCCATCACAAACAAACAAGCCTCACATTTATGCAATGCTGCACTTTGTGCGGTGGTGGTTAGTGCTGCCCTGCATCTGCACTTTGTGCAGTGGTGGTTAGTGCTGCCCTGCATCTGCACTTTGTGCAGTGGTGATTAGTGCTGCCCTGCATCTGCACTTTGTGCAGTGGTGGTTAGTGCTGCCCTGCATCTGCACTTTGTGCAGTGGTGGTTAGTGCTGCCCTGCATCTGCACTTTGTGCAGTGGTGGTTAGTGCTGCCCTGCATCTGCACTTTGTGCAGTGGTGGTTAGTGCTGCCCTGCATCTGCACTTTGTGCAGTGGTGGTTAGTGCTGACCTGCATTCAGTAGACAGTAGATTATCCAAACGTTGATTATCTGAAACGTCAATTATCTGAACTCAGCCTTCCAAAGTTTTTCGGTAGGAAAAATCATAAATTCTAAATATGTAAACATTATACATATTCGCTTGTGTCTGAAAAATATTCTTTATTGTCCACTGGAATCGCTGAATGGTTGAAAAGTATATTCCCTGCGTGCAGCAGAAAAAACAAGATTTTAGAAGATTTTTATCCGGTTGAATGTATGTTTGATTATCCGAACTACCCTAAGTCCCAATTAGTTCAGATAATCCACTCTACTGTATATGCAATCACTAGAAGTTGTACTTTTCCCTATAACAATTACCTCTGGCATTTTCCACAATCCAGCATTACTCAAGGAGCAGCTGGTTTGTGCACTGAGCAGCATTGCCACATTTAGTTAGCCTTAGATTACATTACTGCAGCACTCAAAACTATCGCTGCTCAAAAAGCAACTGGTATGCACAGTGAAAAGCATCACCGCATAGGTTATATGTAGATTACACTACGTAAGCACTCATTTCTCATCCTGTTATAAACACCCCCCCCCCCCATTTTATTCCATTGCAAAGCACTATGGATAGGCACTTTCCTGCTATCTCTGCATCTAGCTTGTTGGATGTGGGCATCTTGAGACAATGTAGCAATTCCCTCACGTTTACTGACAACCACTTAATTCTGAAACAAACTAATATATTATGTAAGAGATGTAGTTACACAGGGTTCTGGCATTTAGGTCATGAGACATTTCCCCATGAGCTACAACACCAAAACCATAAGCCCACAGCACTGCTATGCCATAGAGCAGTATGGGTGAAAAGCAAACTTGCTGTGGCATTAAACATTGTCCAGCCACACAACACATTGCTACAATCCCTAAACATAATCTGAGAGTCGATTAGATTAAGTGGGTCTACCTTTGCTTTCCAAAGCTATGGATGCTGCAACTGCATCTAGCCTGCCAAAGACTACATTATCATCACTTAACTAGAACAATATGGGATTCTTCCTAAAGTACAGTTCTAGAGGATTTCTTTTTTTTTTTTTTTTTGTAGATGAGGTTGTACCTCTTGCATCTCTCTGAACTCATACCTCAAGTCTCAAAATATATTGCCTTCAGGGTCAGAAAAATGAAACACATTTACTCCCTTTTCTCTGTACACGTGAGGCTGTCTCTTTTGTTAGAATACAGCCAGGTAGCCTTTTAGGGATCATTGTGATGTGCTGTGTGACTGAACAATATTTAATGCTGCAGTGAGTTTGCTTTTCAATAGTACCGCTCTATGGTGAAGCGGTCCTACAGGCTTATGGTTTTGGTGTTACCTAAATGCCAGAAACCAGTTATGCAATGTCATTGGAGAAGATTTTCACATACAAGCACAAAAAATTCCAAACGGGTTGTTAGTAACACACAAAAAACACTCTCCACACTTACTAAGGACTAGACACATAGACCTACTTATGCAGAGCTGCTCATATGTAACTTACCCAAACCTCAAAGAGCTCACAAATGCAGCCCTCAGAAACTCTGCATGCACACAAATAAAACAACTCCCACCACAACACATAAAACCACATATCATAGTGTCTCAACCACCAAGCCCATGAGGCATAACACAACACAGTCCAATATTTTCATCATTGGAGACTCCATTGTGAGACACACTGATGTCGCTGTCAACATGTTGAATAAGGAGAAGGTAACAGTTGCTTATTAGGAACCAGGAGTCACTAGATCACACAAGCACTCAAGTCACTAAACCACAAGTACCAGTATGACTCATTCATAGTACATGTGAGTGTAAATGACCTGAGACAAATCCCTGGACTATATGAAGAGAGACATGATTGAGCTCTCAGAATATGTGTCGCAGGTGGGTATGAGCCTAGCACTGAGCAGCATTCTACTGTCTCCAAGGATGATGTCACAATACCAACAGAAACTGAGTTTAATTAGTGGCATAGCTACTGGTGTCACTCCAAGGTGGTTCAATATTTGTCAGCCTGGAAGAACATGCATAACAGGCCATACTGCTTTGCTAGAATGGTCTTCACCTGTCTTCACCTGTCACCACTAGGCTTTTGGATGTTGGCCAAAACATTATACACCCTTAAAGTGCCTTTTTTAGGCACTGCTAAACAGATAAACCTTCCAACATAGCAAAGTCTATTCTTGATAAACTAAAGGTATTAGTGCTCAGTGCTAGGAGTCACAACAACAAACTATACTTCCTGGAAGCATTCCTCGTACTGGAGAATGCTAACTTCTATGCAGTTGCTTTGACATTGTTCAAAGCCATGGAAAGGAAAGGACAAATATTGTATATTTCTTTGCTATGTTTTTTCTTCAATGTGATAATGCCTCTTACAATATTGTACTATGGAGGTTTATCTACATCTGCTTAACTGTTTTATTGTAAATTTTTCACTGTATTCATCTTCAATTTTGTAAATTTTCTTGCTTACTTGTACTGTGGAGCTTTTCTCCCCGGGCCTCCACTGAAAAAGGGCTTTTGCTCAGATGGACTATCCTGGTTAACAGATGTCAAATAAATAAATAAATATATCCATCTACATAAAGGATAACCACTCCTCAAGACTGGTCAAACAATATGACACACTTGAGCTACTACAAGTCCAAGTAACCATAGGAAAAATCCCTTACCATATCCTTGCTAGCTACAGAGTCCTCACAATGAACCAGGAAAACTATACCCCATATTGGAATTTATTAGTGTTGTTACCTCACAGCAAGATGTTCTCCCGTTTGATTCTCAGCGTGGCTTGGGAGTGCCTTCTGTGTGGAGTCTGCATGTCCTCCCCATGGTTGGGTAGTATTCGAAAGACATGCGTGCGTAAATGGGCGTGCCTTCATTGAAGGTTGGGCGTCGAGCTGGCACCTCGGTGTTTTGTAAAAATCTACTGCCAATCATTAGAAGACCGGAGATCCACTGTGGCGACCCCTTACTGGGAAAAAGCCGAAAGACAAACAACAACAACTAACTATTCAGCCCAAAGCCATACCCCTCTGTGACAAACCAAAATGCTGCCAGCACAGCTAACTGGAATTTTGTAAATAATTATATGGCACTTGAAAATATTAATATGATTTATACAGAAATGTGACAAAAGGGAAATACTGCCAGTCCAGCTATCTGGAATTTTGTAAACAATCATGTAATTTGTGAATATTAATATGATCCATAAGCTTGTCCTACAAATGTAAGATAACTATATGTTATGTGTATATTAAACTACTGGTGCAGAAGTGTGTGTTGAACTGTACGTTATGTACTGAGCTTCAAGAATGTAACCACAGTGTACTCTACTGGAAAAGAACAGAAGTGTATATAAACTATATTAATGGTAGAGGCTGAAACATAGAGAGTTAACTTGCAAACCCTCAAGAAAAGCAGAGTTTTATGACTGTGTTTAACTCAGTTTCTAGGCAACTAGGAGACAGGATGTATATAGCTAGAGGTTTCTTTCTATTGTCTGGAAACAGAAGTAATTACAGGTTTCAAATGTAAAAATGTTTAAATGTTTTACGACTTCCAGTTCTAGGCAAACTTCTGAGAGATACGTATTTTCACAGAGAAATGTTAAATTCTGTTGGTATCTATTAGCCTGGGAACTGAAGGCAGGTGGAAGGTAGTGATGTCACCCAACTAACCCAGCAGTAATGTGTATTATTTATTTAAGAACTATCTCAGAGAGGAAGTCTGTGCATTTTGTGTTTGGTTTTGGATCGGGCAAGAACATCCACTCATCTGAATTTGCCTTGCTAATAGTAAATAACCAGGGTACAGTGATTTCTCTTAGAGATAGCTAGGAATATATTAAGATTAGTTTAGATGTTTTCTGCATTTATTTGAGACTGCCCTGCAATGATGTTTTGAAATATGTCCTGTGATTCTGAACTCTGTAGTCACTGCATTGGGTTATTGAGTATTGTCTTATTCTTTTATTATTTATTATTAAATATAGTGAAACCTTTTAATGGTGGCTGGTTTGTTTAGAGATATTTAAGCTCTGAGAGTACTTGCATATGTATTTGGCGACACTGTATAGGCCACTCCAATAGCCTTGCTGTTGGTCACACCATTTGAATAATAGTAACATTATACAGTAAGATTGGTCACCCTTTGGGAAGGGCCTTAAAGTAGCTGATAAGAGGTTCTGGTGGCAATGCTAACTTCCTTATGGTCTGGGCAGAAGGGGGCATAGCTAGTAGACCTGTGTCAGCCTTTCCTAGTAGTGTGTTTGTGTAGAAATCAAATCTCAAAGTGTGTGTGTGTGTGTGTGTGTGTGTGTGTGTGTGTGTGTGTGTGTGTGTGTGTGTGTGTGTGTGTGTGGGTGTGTGTGTCAGCTACTTGGGCAGAGACACAAAGCACTGGGTGGACAGAGAGAGTGCTGGGAGGACTTTGCTCGGAACCCTGACTAAGGACTCAACTCTATAGCTGTGCCAGTGGGGAGTCTTATTGGGGATCTGGAGAGAGAGGGAGAAACCAGCCCCAGACTGACTGCGATCTCTGTGTGCTCTTAAGGGAAACTGAACTTTACTGTGTGTGTACTTGTCATCCTCCCATTGTGCACGCCCCTCACTGGTGCTAGTGGTGAGGATTGAGGCTCCTTAATTACTGGGGCAGTGCAGGGGCATTACACCCTCCATTAACTGAGAAGCATACATAACCATTAACATGCAGGCTCAAAGATTTCTAGACTTTGTCGATGCAAATAACCTAGAGCAGCTAGTCTGCACTCCCACTAGTGGTTCAAATATCCTAGACCTGGTACTCACAAATATCGGAGAGCATTGCACCCCCACCCTCAAGTGTGATCTCATCACCGGTTAGATTGGATTACAAAGTGATCTCCTTTGAAATTAGAACCCCCACCTAACCACAAAATCTTTAAGAACTTTTCTAAGGCAAACTGCCTTCTATTAAGCAATGGTATAGTTAATTTTCAAGCTCCCTCAAACCCAGAAAACAAGAAGCCTTTGTAGAGGAATACACAAAAGCCCTGTACTAGTATATAAACAACTGCATAGAAATGGCAGTACTAGACTGAAATAAGCCTAAGACAAACCTCAAAAACAAGCCACCCTGGTGGATCCCGATATAAATAGGTTGTACAACAAAAGAAAGAAAATCCTGTCTAGAAGTAAGAGAGAACATGCACAACAGAGCAAAAACACCTTCATTAGTCTAAACAAGCAAATCTAATGTAGTCTTCAAAAGTGAATTTTGAGGCAAAAAGAGACCCCCTAGCTAAGGATAACCATAAGGCATTGTTCAGTTATGTCTGCACTCTTAAGGGTAACACCAACAATGTGCAGATTTAGTTGTAGATGGCATTACCTATACCCAGCCAGAAGATATAGCAAATGTGCTAGCTAATAAATTCAGCTTAAATTTCACCTCTCCATCACCCCCCCCAAAGAAATACCCACTACCATTCCTGTACCAGTTATCACAAATGAACAGGTTGCTACTTTGCTCTCTAAAGTTAAAAACACAGCTTTGATGGGTCCTGAAAATATCCCAGAATGCCTCTTAAATAGCTTGAAACATGACCTGTCAGGACTATAGATTCTCTGTTTAACCACAGCCTCTAGACTGGCGTTGTTCCTGGGGAGGGGAGAACAGCAATGGTCATCCTTATGCATAAAAGGGACCATCAATAGACCCAGGAAATTAGAGGTGTAAGTTTGTCTAGTCTCATATGCAAGACCATGGAAAAAATAATCATGGACATGATAAACAATGACATAGGAAATCTCCAAAAACTGGACCCAGCAAACTTCAGCTTCATCAAGGGCAGGTCATGCTGCTTAATCTGGTGGACTTCTTTGAGAAACTCAGTAGGGCCATGGATGAGAGTAAAACACTGCATACTGCCTACCTTGTCCTGGTGAAGCCATTTGACCCAGTTCCCCACACTTTTTTTAAAGATAGATAAACTCATAAAATTGGGCAAAAATCCCCACATCACCTTATGGATAGCCAAATGGCTCATGGACAGGACATATGTTGTTAGAGTATGAAAATCCAGATCCAGTAAGAAGCCAGTTACAAGTGGTGTACCACAGGGCTCAATGCTGTGACCTCTCCTATTCAAAATGTACTTCTCTGAAGTCAAGACTAATGTAGAAGGCCTTTGGCTGACCAAGTTTGTTGATGATTGCAAGATGGGGGCAATCAATGAATCCCCCTGTGATGTAGATATCCTTCAGAAGGGCTTGAGTCAGATAAAATTCATGCCAGAGCTATGGCCTACAACTAAATGCAAGAATATGTACAATTATTCCCTTTGGAAGTCAAATACTCCTGCAAAGTACAACATTTAATAGGACACCACTAAGAGTGGATCCAGAGCTGAGAGATCATCTAGGTACACAGAGAGTAGCCTAAACTTTGACCACCATGTGCCCACAGTGGCGAGGAAGTCTTTCTGTGTGGCACAGCTTATAAGTAAAAGCATGCCATCCAGATCCATGGAAGTTATAGTCCCACTGTACTCAACCCCATCAGACCAATAATCGAGTATAATGCACCTTTCAGCATGTACTTGACCAGGCACATGCAGAGGTTCCTTACAAAACATGCATAGCATAAACAACATGTCCTATGTGGATCGTCTAAAAGCCCTATCCTTTTACTCTGTCTCCTACAACTGTTAAAGGGTGATCTATACTTAACCTGCAAGGCACTTTCATTTCCAGCCCTGATGGAACTTTTACACATTTGCAAGGCAAACTGCACAAGGATTATCCAATCTAAGGATCTAAATCTTGTCTGTGACATGAACAAAAGATGCTGGAGAGACCGATATGTTCTCAGAGATTACCCCTTCTCTGGAACAGCCTTCCTGTTCACATAAAGCCGAGCCCTTCCCTGACCTTCTTCAAATGCAGTTTGGATCAATGATTGGGGACTTGTAATTTCACTCCTGCGGTGATGCCCATGTCCCTTATGGACAGTGGCAGCCTGTAAAATACCCAAAGCATAGGCACAAACCAAAGTCATCCTCTAGCTCTTAGGGATAAAATTCTGGTAAAATCCGGGTAAAACTGGCTAAGCTTGTAAGGGCCATTGAGCCATTAGCCTAGTAATCTCCAATGAGCTTATGAACAAGCAAACTATTCTGAAAAGAGCAAGTTGCCCCCTGAGCATACTTATTTTCTTCACGTCCTTGTTACTTGATCATCTTATGTTTAGGTAAGTAGCAAACACAAAGATATCTATCTTAGCCTTTTCGAGTATCAACAAAAAAAAATGGAATAATCAGTTTGGATTTTTCTTAATTGTTTTTACCTTTTCCTTTCTCTCCCCCATGATTAAGAAGTAATGGCCTGGGGTGGGCTAAAATATAATGACCTGGGAGTGGGCAACCACTGAGTACCAAATTCCCAAGTTACGGACAGTGGTGGTTGTGCATTATGCAAATGGCAAGAATCTCAAATAAAAAAAAATATTTAACTACTTCCTTCTCTTGTTAGGTAGTCAGTGTTTCTGCAGATGCGCATTCAGTTTCTATGCAGAAAGATAAGAAGGCTGTTCTCACACAAGACAGATTGGTGAATTAATACTGACATATCAGTACAGCATAAGCACTCCTGAGCGTCTGTCTTTCTGATGAGATATTAAATCAAGCGCATGTCCACTTGTTCTCTGGTAGATGTTATAGATCCCAGAGCACTTCTTAACAAAGACTAAGAAATGTTCATGGTGTCTTGTGTATACACACACACACACACACACACACACACACACACACACACACACACACACACACACACACACACACACACACACACACACACACACACACACACACACACACACAGAGACATACTGTAACACTGGTTTCCCTGAAAAAGGATCTCAAGATCAGTAAGACTTACCAGTCAGCTCACAGTGCCATTGCAACAGCCAATTCCCTAACTGATTCCCAAACGTAATAACAGTACTGCATCCAAAGTTTCCCTCTGCTGACTTCCCAATTTTAAGGAATGCAGGGTGCTAAATCCACCAATATATAACCTATAAAAACAAAAAAAAACTGTACCTCTCTGAAATTATAAGCAAATACAAACATTTCATCTGCAAAGTGCATTTCCAGAAAAACCCATCAAAACCCAGATGTTAGGACATAGGATACTCATTTCCCTATTGTTAGTCCCTTCTGTTAGGGTAACAGGTAGGTACTCAGTCTCTTGAAGTTCTTGGCGAAATACAGAAAACCATTACCATCATCATCCCTCTACACCCATGTACAATAATAAAATAGGGAGTGCAAGCAAAAAGCAGCAAACGTTTATGAAGAGGCATTCTGATAAGAGAAAATAAACAATACATCTTTATCACTTGTCTTCTGTAACTGACTATGTGCAAAACAGAAAATACTGGTTTTCAGGCAAAATCTGAGAGAGCTAAATTGAAATCTAGAAGATTACAGAGGTAGTTATACATCGCAATCAATCCCCAGTCCCAGTTCCTAGTACAGCTGATGAAAACAGCCAACCTAAATTTATGATCAGAATGAGCAAGAGTAAATGTTTACATCACTAATATACACAGTTGGATTTACTTGTGAATAATACATCAGGTACATGCATAGATGGATTTACTTGTGAGTAATACATCAGGTACATGCACAGGGGGATTTACTTGTGAGTAATACATCAGGTACATGCACAGGTGGATTTATTCGTGAGTAATATATCACGTACATGTACAGGAGGATTTACTTGTGAGCAATACATCAGGTATATGCACAGGTGGATTTACTTGTGAGTAATGCATCACGTACATGCACAGGTGGATTTACTTGTGAGTAATACATCAGGTACATACACAAGTGGATTTACTTGTGAGTAATACATCAGGTACATGCATTGGGTGGAATTACTTGTGAGTAATATATCAGATACATCAATAGGTGGATTTACTTGTGAGTAATACATCAGGTACATGCACAGGTGGATTTACTTGTGAGTAATACATCAGGTACATACACAGGTGGATTTACTTGTGAGTAATACATCAGGTACATGCACTGGGTAGAATTACTTCTGAGTAATATATCAGATACATCAATAGGTGGATTTACTTGTGAGTAATACATCAGGTACATGCACAGGTGGATTTACTTGTAAGTAATACAGCACATACATGCACAGGTGGATTTACTTGTGAGTAATACATCAGGTACATGCACAGGTGGATTTACTTGTGAGTAATATATCAGGTACATGCACAGGTGCATTTACTTGTGAGTAATACATCAGGTACATGCACAGGTGGATTTAATTGTGAAGAATTTATCAGGTACATACATAGGTGGATTTACTTGTAATACATCAGGTACATGCATGGCTCAAATTACTTGTGAGTAATATATCAGGTACATACACAGGTGGATTTACTTGTGAATAATACATCAGGTACATGCACAGGTGGATTTATTTGTAATATATCAGGTGCATGCACAGGTGCATTTACTTGTGAGTAATACATCAGGTATATGCACAGGTGGATTTAATTGTGAAGAATATATCAGTTAAATACACAGGTGGATTTACTTGTGAGTAATACATCAGGTACATGCACGGGTGGATTTACTTGTGAGTAATACATCAGGTACATGCACAGGTGGATTTACTTCTGAGTAATATATCAGGTATATGCACAGGTGCATTTACTTATGAGTAATACATCAGGTACATGCACAGGTGGATTTAATTTTGAAGAATTTATCAGGTACATACACAGGTGGATTTACTTGTGAGAAATACATCGGGTATATGCACGGGTGGATTTACTTGTGAGTAATACATCAGGTACATGCACGGGTGGAATTACTTGTGAGTAATATATCAGGTACATACACATGTGCAGTTACTCGTGAATAATACATCAGGTACATGCACAGGTGGATTTAATTGTGAAGAATTTATCAGGTACATACACGGTGGATTTACTTGTGAGTAATACCTCAGGTACATACACGGGTGGATTTACTTGTGACTAATACATCAGGTACATGCACAGGTGGATTTACTTGTGAGTAATTTATCAGGTACATGCACAGGTGCATTTACTTGTGAGTAATACATCAGGTACATGCACAAGTGGATTTACTTATGAAGAATATATCAGGTACATACAGAGGTGGATTTACTTGTAATACATCAGGTACATGCACAGGTGGATTTACTTGTGAAGAATATATAAGATACATATACAGGTGAATTTTCTTGTGAGTAATACATCAGGTACATGCACAGGTGGATTTATTTGTGAATAATATATCAGGTACATACACAGGTGAATTTACTTCTGAGTAATACATCAGGTACATGCATGGGTGGATTTACTTGTGAATAATATATCAGGTACGTACACAATTGGATTTACTTGTGAGTAATACATCAGGTACAAGCATGGGTTGATTTACTTATGAGCAATATATCAGGTACATACACAGGTGGATTTACTTGTGAGTAATACATCAGGTACTTGCACAGGTGGATTTACTTGTGAGTAATACATCAGGTTCTTGTACAGGTGGACTTACTTGTGAAGAATATATCAGGTATATATACTATTCAAAACTTAGATCATCGTATTCACTCTATCAAGACACACTAAAATTAACAAGAACTCCTTCTTGATGGTCTGCCAAAACAAGATCCCCATCAAAATAGTACCTCATACCAAGCTACTTGGTGTTGTCATTGATGAACACTTAAAGTTCGACATTCATCTGCAAACTAATATCAAGAAAACCCATCAAAAGCTCGGAATGTTGTATCGGCATAATTGGTTTCTCACTCCTTCAACTAAATATAGCCTTGCTGATACTTACTTATGTCCCTCTCTTATGTATGGAGCTCCTCTCCTTACTAACCTACAATCCTTTCTAACAGCAAAACTTGCATCTTGCTACAATAAAATCTCTAAGTTTGCTACTGGTTCCAAGTCCTCATCCCACCAGTGTGATTCCCTTCACTCCTTAAATTGGCTAGAACTTCCTATCTCTTTTATATTCAACTTTGCACCATGCACAAACTGTTTTTAATCCCTCTAAGTGTCCTTCCCTCTCTTCTATCTTCATCCTTCATCTTCCTGGAAGATCACTCAGATCTGAAAACCAAAATCTTTTTCAGGTTTATAAACCCATACGTAGTCCAGGACAACTGTTATTGTCATTCTCCCTAACACACAAATGGAACTGTCTTCCACCACATATACAAACTACTCAGAATCACTCTAGTTTTAAGACTTTACTTCATTACTAACTCTCATCTAACTGGGAATGATCCTTATCTCATCCTACCTAACTTTTATTTATTTTTTAAGTTAGGCTGCAGAAGGCCAACTTATTCCGTGTAATCCTAGCATGTTTTGTTATGGCATATGCCACATAATGCTTTGTTATTATTATTTCTTTGTCAATTTCTGTTTCTTTTTTATGTTGCTACTTTTGTATTGTTATTCAACATTGTAATATTGTATGTGGAGCTTTTCTCCCCTGGCCTCTATTGAAAAAAGGGTTATTTTTAGCCCAATGGACTTTCCCAGTCAACAAACTGTAAATAAATAAATAAATAAGGTACATACACAGTTGGATTTACTTGTGAGCAGTACATCAGGTACATGCACGGGTGGATATACTTGTGAGTAATGTATCAGGTACATACGCATGTGGATTTACTTGTGAGTAATACATCAGGTACATACACAGGTGGATTTACTTGTGAGTAATTCATCAGGTACATGCACAGGTGGATTTATTTGTGAAGAATACATCAGGTATATACACAGGTGGATTTACTTGTGAGTAATACATCAGGTACATGCATAGGTAGATTTACTTGTGAAGAATAAATCAGCTACAAACTCAGCTGAATTTACTTGTGAGTAATACATCAGGTACATGCACAGGTGGATTTACTTGTAAGTAGTAGATCAGTTGCAGGTATTTATAACAAAGTATGTGTGAAGGAATGTAG
Source organism: Protopterus annectens (assembly GCF_019279795.1). NCBI lineage: Eukaryota > Metazoa > Chordata > Ceratodontiformes > Protopteridae > Protopterus > Protopterus annectens. Next base: position 67,956,406 of record NC_056733.1, read on the forward strand.
CACTAACTACATGTAAGAGCAAGTATAAAGCTGTAGATGTGTATACTGTCCACTAACAGTTTCACTCTCTACCACTTTGGATGTATAAATACTAAAACATGTCATTAAACTTGTTTTAACTATCTGAGTACAGTTTTTGTACCCTATTGTTGCATTATGTGTGTGAATTAATGAATTAAGTCTTTACACCATTCCTCATGCTAGCATCATACAAAAATTAAATGCTTTAAAAATCCACCCATATGTGGTAAGAGGGAAAGCATATATAAATATACACCAACTGCAGAAAAGTTTAATTGCTGAAATATCACACTATGGATTCAAATAAGGTAGAAAACAGTAAAGCAGCACTCTATTTTATTCGACAATAACAGAATAAAGCTTTCGGGTAACACACTTCATCAGTATATTGAAACTATCTTATTCACAGTATAAATAAGCATTTTTCTAAGAATACATGACACAACCAACCAATAAAAAGTTACTTCATATCAATTAATTAACATTAATAAAACTTTAAAGGTATATCATTAAATAAAACATTTTATTGCATCTTCTAGTGACATTCTTCATGTTTGTGTAAGACATTCATTTATATTCCTTTTGTTTAGCTACTAATATGGGTTTTAAGCTGACCATATTATTCAGACCTGGATATTTGTCTGCTTCTAACATAGTTATCCATCTATATTCAGCTCTATCTAACTTATTAACAATATCCCCACCTCTCATGTTTACATATAATACTTCCAATACTTTAAACTTAAATTTGTGTGTTGATCCCTTTTCCTTAAGGTACTTGGCTAATGCATTGATCATCACCATCCTTCTAACTTCTGATTTGTGTTCAATTATATGGTCTTTCAAACGCCTAGAGCACTTACCTACATAAAATCCTGCGCATACCGTGCAGGAAGCCAGGTATACTGTTAATTCAGTATTACATGTTGCAGAAGTGGTGAACTTCATGACACCCATGCAGATGGACAATACAGTTACGACTACTGAATCCTACACAATTGTACTTTATAAGCACTTACATGAGTGCATGGATCGTGCTATCCCAAACAGAACCAAGACACTATCCTCCAAAAAAAGGAAGCCAATCTGGTGGTCCCCTGCCATAAACAAAATGTACAACAGAAGGAAGAAACTCTTGCAAAAGAGAGTAAAATCCCACGAGTGGAGGAGCTCCCTGGTCAGCCTCAGTAAGAAGCTGCAATCCCTGATAAAATCCTCCAAAGCTAGTTATGAAAACAAAATCGCCACTGATTCTAAAGACAAACACAAAGCATTCTATAGCTATGTCAAGAATCTCAATGGCAACACTCAGATCTGCTCTGAGTTACAACACAATGGCACTAAATATACAGACCCAACTGATATTGCCAACATCCTGGCAGATAGGTTCAGTGCTAACTCTACCCCCCCTCTCACCCCCTAAAGAGCCCATCTCTATACCGGAAGAATTCAAAGTTCCTGTAATCACTACTGCACAGGTAAAAAACACACTCTCCAAAGCCAAGAACACAGCATCCGTGGGACCAGACAACATCCCAGGCTGCGTTCTACACGAACTACAGAACGAACTGGCACCCCACCTAAGTACCATGTTCAGTCATAGCCTCACCTCAGGCTTTGTGCCTGCTGAATGGCACACAGCAACGGTTATCCCACAACCACGGAACCCAGGAACTACTGCCCCATTAGCCTGACAAGCCTGGTCTGCAAGGCCATGGAACATATCATCATGGAACTTATAAACAAAGACATTGGTAATCTCCAAACTCTGGATCCCACCCAGTTCGGGTTTGTAAAAGGCAGATCATGTCTCCTAAACCTGATAGACTTCTTTGAAGCAATCACCAAAGCCGTAGACAAGGGTAAGGTGGTTCACACAGCCTATCTAGATCTTGCCAAGGCTTTCAACACCATCCCCCACTCTGGAATTATAGATAAACTCACTAAACTAGGTATAAATCTCTATGACACAAGATGGGTTGCCAACTGGCTCACTGACAGAACCCACACTGTGAAAGTAGCAGACTCCAAATCCGACTTCAAACCAGTGACAAGTGGAGTAGCACAGGGTTCAGTCCTGGGTCCTCTCCTGTTTGGTATCTACTTCTCTGAAGTACAGGCTAACACAGAAGGTCTTTGGCTAATGAAATTCGCAGATGACTGCAAACTAGGAGCCATAATCGAAACTCCTAATGATGTGGATATCCTACAAAAGGGCCTCAGTGAGACAGATGCCTGGTGTCAAAGCCATGGTCTCAAGCTCAACGCCAAAAAGTGCACTGTCATCCCCTTTGGTAAAAACTCTGTACCCATGAACTACAACATAGGCGGTAGTATACTTAACACTGAAAGTGTGATAAGAGACCTTGGGACACAGGTGGACAGTAGTCTCTCCTTTGATAATCACATCGCCACAGTAGTCAGGAAATCCTTCTACGTGGCACACCTCATCACAAAAGGTTTCTCATCCAGAAAAAAAGAGGTCATTGTTCCCCTCTACTCATCACTCATTAGACCCATTATAGAGTGCAATGCCCCTTTTGGTATGTACCTCACAAGACATCTACAACAACTGGAAAGGCCGCAGAAATACCTCACAAAGAGGATTACCGGCCTCAAACAGATGCCCTACGCAGACCGTCTCAAAAAACTCCAGCTTTACTCCGTCGCATATCGCCTACTCCGAGGCGATCTCTGCCTAACATACAAAGATATGTCAAACCCAGAGCTGCTGGACATGCTCCACTTATAGAAATCCCAATCCCTCCGAGCTACAAGCTCTAGGGACCTAAACCTTGCCACCACAATAAACAGAACATGCCGGAGGGATGGATTCCTGTCCCAGAGACTTCCCATACTCTGGAATAAACTACCTATCTATATCAAACAAAGTTCCTCATTAGCACTCTTCAAGTAAAATATTGATGATTGGATGGGAAATAAGAAATTCACCCCGGGGATCACCTCTGTGGCTCTGCTTGACAGTGGCACAGGAAAATAATTTTCTTGGGTGGCAAAAGCCAGGGTACCTTTTTGGCTGGGCTTGTATAGGCCCCAGGGCCGATAGCCTATGAACCTATAACAGTCTGCCTTATATATTTCCTTATTTATAGGATGTTTAAATTCTAATTCACTACATATATCTTTACAGCAACTACAATTATAGCATGGCATAGTGCTTTTTTTATTTCTAATTGCCACTTCCTTTTTATTCAGATTAAAATCTTTATAATATAAATCTCTCTTTAAATTCAGACAATTCCTGTGTGCTAATCTTGGCTTCTCACTACAATAGATCTCAATTCTGGCATAGATAACGGTATACGCCAATTTTTTGTATAACATTTTCTATTTCCTTACTTAGATTGCTTTGAGATGTAATGTATCTTAGCTGATTCTTACTTTAATCAATACCCATATGTGTTTGTGGGATGTGACTAATACAGGGGGTGCTATTCTATCCCGTTCTTCCAATATTTCTCACATATTACTATATACTAAAGCCTCATTATATCCCCTTTCCTTGAATTCCTCAGCTAATATTTTCATTTGTTCCTTACATTTTTCCATGTTTGTGTTTAATCTGCTTGTTCTTAATAACTGACTTTTCACTATTCCACGGAATACATGTTTAGAATGCATGCTCCTGGCATGAGTATACCTGTTAACTTGCACGTCCTTTGTATATACTGTTGTTTCCAACTTTTTTCCTTCTTTATACAATAGTACATCCAAATAACTTATTTTTTCTTTAGAATAACTCATCTTAAATTCCAAAAATGTTGTACTATTATTTAAATATTCAACAAATTCTGACAAATTCTCATCTCCATCCCATACTAAAAAACAATCATCCACAAAACGCTGATAAAATTTCACGTTCCTTGTACAAATTCCTTTCACTATAAATATATTCTTCTTTCCATTGATTCAAAACAATATTAGCATAGGTATCACACATGAAATTTGCGAATATGGATTATCATTAAATAAAAAGACATTATTTGTTAGAAACGTTTCTATCATACTGCATACAGTTTCTATGCTAGTCCCATTCATTCTTGTCTTTGCACACAAGACTTCACGTACTGCATCTGTGCCATGCTTATTGGGTATTACTGTAAGTAATGAGTTTATGTCCAAGGTCACCAATAAGTATGTATCACTAGTCTTTCTATATTTATACCATTCATAAAGTTTCTTCAAAAAATCATTAGTGTCTTTGATGTAACTAGAGCATAGTGGTAAATATTGTTTTAAAGTTTTCTGAACATATATAGATAATGGTTCAGTGATCCATCCCCTACATGATACAATTGGTCTCATAGGAGGTTCAGTAAGGGATTTATGCAGTTTAGGTATACCGTGTATAACAGGAGTGATGGGGCATGTAACTGTTACAAAATTAAATAATTCTATAGAAATATTTCCTTGTAGCTGTAAGAGGGAAAGCAAACAGGGTGAAAGACAGAACCCACACAGTGCGAGTAGCAGGTATCTCATCCAAAAGTTATTTTATGTGTCGTTTGATGACCAGGTCAGTCCCACAGGGCTAGCAGCCTCTTTTCAGGGAAGACCCTAGATGGGACTTCTTTTACAAGGGGAAATTTGGCCAGGGCATCAGGAAAGCTTCCTCGGCCCTTTTTGATAGATATCATGGGGGTCTTTTACATCCACCAGAGTTACCACCAACTCAGCAAATGGGACCTCAGTTTAACATCTCTTCCAACAGACATAATAAGAAAGTGACCACTTGTGTCCCTCAGGCCTCAGTCTAAGGCCTCTCATTTTTGGTATTTACTACTCAGATCTCCAAGCAGATAGCCAAGCCCTCTGGCTAACAAAGTTTACAAGTAATTACAAACTAAGGGTTGTTGCTAAATCACCCTTATGGTACCAAAACCATCCAAAATGAACTCTCCATAGTAAACTCTTGGTGTACTAAAAATGGTCTCAAACTAAATTCTAAAAAAAGTGTAGAATCATCTGTTTTGGTAAACAACACCTCCCCTCATCAAGCTATCTAGACAACTCATCTCTACAAAACAAAAATGTAGTTATGGGCTGATAGCTCCCTCTCTTTTAACCATCATGAGACAACATCTGTCAGGAAATCCTTTTATTTAGCCCAGCTAATGGCCAAAGGAATATCATCAAGTTCTAAATAGATACATCTCACTAAGCATATCAGACCATTAGAAATACCTCCAAAGGTTCCTAACCAAAAATATCACAGTTAGAGAGGCTGGAAGCTCAATCTCTTTGATCAGTGTCTTATAGATTTTTGAGGGGAGATCTCTGTCTTGTTCATTGCTCCATTAGAGATCCAATTGTCATGGACCTCCGTTTTTTTTTTTTTTTTTTTTTTGCGAGTCCAATATCACTGCCGGTACTAGAACCAGTAATGAAAAAGTTCACCAACTAATAAATTAAAGACAGTGGAGGCAAATGTTTATAACCCAGTTCCACTCAAACCTCTGGAATAAACTTCCCCAGAATGTTAAGTGTTTTACTTACTATCTTCCTTTAAAATATAAACTAGATGACTGCACAAATTTACTTCAGGATTGACTGGTATGGCCCTTCTGGAGGAAGGATTTGCTACCTGAGGCAGGGTACTAGTAAGGCAAGGATGGTTATGATGCTCAGAGGCCTTGAAATATCAATGCATATATGAATCTATGAATTAAAATGTTACAGACGACCAAAACAGTTACATCACCTAATTACCTGCACAGTTTAATGTTTACTTATTTAAACACATTGTTCACATCATTAACACTTTGTAAAACTATGTCAAAAATAAAAGCAGACTATGAGAATAACAATAAATACATAACCATTTCAAGAATTGATACCTGTTCTTCCAAAAAAGAAAGAGTCTTAACAGACCCTGTAAAAGTGCCTGCATATGGCCTATCCACAGAGAACCAAGTACTAACTTCTACCATACTAGACTAAGATAGGCTATAGATAACCTACCAGAGGTTTCCAAATGAATTTTAGGAATAAAGTATAGTTGTGTTAAAATGTTACCATAACAGTATATGTCCTTTTCACTGTTGCAGTATTCAGAACCACTGGGATCTCCTGCCAAGGATAGCCCAATATCTGGCTAGTTTACCAAAGCCTTTATTACCTAGGGAGCATCATACATCAGACATATGCTCCCTACGCAAGCATAAGCATAAAGGTGATGTAGGTACCCTCCCAACTCAGAACTGAAGTGCCCCATGAGAACTAAGATGCTCAGTGGAAATGAGGACATGTACATCCAGAAAAAAGAAGGAATGGAGAAAAGGAATGGAACCTGTCAGCCAGTAGAAAAAAGAAATTACCTATGCAAAAGGAAGATTAAAGGGGGTAGTAGGATGGTAGTGAATACTGCAGCAGTGAAAAGGAAGACATCTACTGTCATGGTAAGATTTTTCACAACTGTACAATGTCCTTCCATGTCACTGTTGCAGTATTCATCACCTCTGAAAGGGTACTAAAGCTACAGTGATGGCAGAGAGGAGGAAGGCAGGGAGAAGTCCTTCACAAACCCACGGAGGATAGCCTTGTCAAAACCTGCTGTGACTCTGGAAATTACATCCGATTTGTAATGGTTCGTGAAGGTGTGAAGATCAAGTAGCAGCTTCAAGATTGGAGCTGGTGTCCAAACCTTTGAAAAAAAGCCCCAAAGGAAGCCACTGCTCTAGAAGAATGAGCCCTCACAGAAGCAGATAACTGCTTACCATGAAAAGAATAAGAAAAAGAAATGGCCTTAGAAATCCAAGAGGAAATGGTTTGCTTACAGACTGGCAAACCCAATGTCTTATTATGAAAAGAAAAAGAGCTGATTAGATTTAAGTAAGATCTTAGACTTATCTAAATAATATCTGAGCTGTTTGTACAAATTCAAATTATGAAGAACCTTTTGACTAGCAGATTTCAGAGAAGGGAAAAAAGAAGAAAGCTGGATAGACTGAGTAAGGGACAGCTCATTAATCACCTTGGGCATAAAAGAATGAGTCTTATAGAGAGATACCCTGTCTCTTTGAAAAATCAAAAAAGGTGGGACCGCCATCAAGGCCTGTAGCTCTGATGCCTTTCGAGTAGAAGTTAAAGCAACCAATACAACAGTGTTTTGGGTGCAGTGTTGCAACGAAGAAAAAGTGTCAAGTTCAAAAGGAGCCTGAATGAGCTTTTCAAGGTCAAAATTAATATAAGATCCCAAGGAGGAGGAATAGGCTTTTTTGGGGGAGGGGTTAATATGCAGGATGCCTTTAAGAAACTGGTTGACCTCAAACCTAGAGGCTAAATGAATAGGCAGAAATGACTAACAAGTGAGCTTTCACTAAAAAATATGCCAAACCAGTATGTAGCAGTTCACACAGGTAAGGAAGAACCGGGAGGGGGGCTCCACTGAAAAGGGGTCCTGGAGATGTTTAAGACACCAAACAGAAAACCTCTTCCATTTGGACATATATGATTTTCTGGTATTGGGTTTCTTGACCACCTGCAGGACACTATAAGTACATCCTCAGAAAACTGATGTCGGAAAGGAATCAAACCCTATCACCCAAAGTATCAATTTAAGAGTGGCAGATGAGGGTGAAGGAAAGTTTCTTTTCTCCTGTGTGAGAAGATCCATGCAGTGAGGTAACTTGTGATGATTGCTCCTGGCCAGATGGAATAGGAGGGAGTATCCATGCTCCCTGGGCCAAAAGAGAGTCACCAGCAAGATTTTTGGAGAGTCCTTCTCCATTTTGTCAAGGATTCGTGGAAGAAGAGGAATGGGAGGAAAGGCATATAGGAACATTCCCTTCAAAAAGAAAGACATGATTTCCACCTTCCAAACTAAAGGGCTTGGGACACTGAAACAGAACTGAGGGAGTTACCTGTTCATAGGGGAGACAGAGAGATCTACTTGAGGATTACCTCACCAATGAACTATGTCCAGAAACACATCACTGTGAAGCATCCATTCATGAGGCTAGGTCCTGGACCTGCTGAGAAAATCTGCCACAAGATTGTGCTGTGAAGGTATACAGACTGCCCATAAATTGACCTGCAGATTGATGGCTATTTCCTAGGCTTGAAGGGCTACCCTACAAAGAAGATAAGACCTCATGCCCCTTGTGTGTTGATGTACCACATGACAGTGGTGTTGTCCATATACATGTTTAAGGGACCTGTGACCCAGAATGCATGGAAAGCCTGAAGGGCCAGAATAAGAGCCGACATTTCATTGATGTTGATTTGATCCACCCTCTGCTGAGGGGCCAAAGTCCCTGCAATTTCAGGGTGCCTGAACTGGCCCCTCACCTCAGCTCTGCTGCATCTATGAAGAGTTCTTGAGATGGCTGAGGGGGTGGGAAGGAACACAAGGGTTGAGAGATAGCTGTGGAATCCACCAATGAATGTACAGTTTGAGACAAGGGAGGAGAGGAATGAGATGGTCCAGGGGGTGGAAGTGTTAAACCACATTGATTTTAGGTATCACTGAAACTTCCTCATATGGAGCCTGGTTCAAGGAAGCATGTGGATAGTGGCAGCCATGAACCCTAGAGCCCTGAGAAACTCCCTGGTTGGAAGAGAGGACAGGGGAAGCAGGGACAGAAAATATGTCATGAGTGATAAAACCTTGGAAGCAGAAATAGATGCCAGCATCGGAACAGTCTGGAACTTGCATTGTAAGAAAACATGATCCTGAGATGGAGTCAAGATGGACTTCTGAAAGCTGATGGTGAACTCCAAGCTGTACAATAGAAACTGGGTAAAATGAATCCTGCACCAGCTTGGAATGGCATGAAGCCTGCAGTAAGTAGTCATCCAGATAAGGAAATATGTAAATTCCCTGAAGCCTGCAAAAGGCAATTACAGGCGCTAGACATTTGTTGAACACCCTTGGGTCTGTGGAAAGCCCAAAGGGCAAGGCAGGGAACTGAAACTGAGAGGAAAAACAGAGAAATGTAAATATCTCCGGAATAGTGGGTGGATAGGAATGTGAAGGTTAGCATCCTTCAGATCCATGGAAACCAGAAAAGCTTGGAAGAGCAATACGGGAAACAAAGTCTGAAGAGATAGCATTAAGAATGAAGGCACTATGAAAATGGTGTTCAGAGAGGAAAGATCCAGGACAAGTCTCCAAGATCCCTCTTTCCTGAGGAGTTGTAAAACCCTGGAATAAAACCCCCAAACCCCTGTCTGTCTGTGGAACTGTCTAAATGGTATCCTAATCCAACAGAACTTACAGAACCTCTTTAAAATGAGGAAGCTGTTATGTCAGGCGCTGAGGAACTTTAGAAAAGGAGGAGAGGGCCTACCATGTCATAAACTAACCCTGCCTGGTGATGGAGAGAATGCAGGTGCCTGTGCTGATTAGCTTCTGAAGTGGGAGAGAAAGAGAAAGCCTGAGGGACAAGGGAACCCAGCTGAGAAGAAGGGAGGGCAAGACAGTCCAATAGCTGTGGATTGTCAGGAAAGGATTACTTCTGGGGCTTAGGTGTCTGAGTAGGCTTGTCAGAGAAAGTCTGCCTAGGTGCCTTCTTAGGTTTGAAAGACTGTCTGAGTAACCTTCACAAAAAAGCAGTCTTACTGGGGTAGATCCTTTGAAACTTGGGAATAGGGGAGACAAAGATCTACTTCAAATCTTTCATGACCTTACCTTGATCCTGTAAGGTCTTGAAAGGGTTAGCCGCAGCAGTACCAAACAAATTCTGGTTATCCGAGGGAGCATCCAGAAGCTTTTACTTTTATATCATCTGGCAAGGCCTGAAGGTGAAGCCAGAAGTAGTGCCTCATCACACAGCCTGAGGCAGCAGCCCTAGAGGATGTATCTGTTGCATCATAACTGCATTTGATAGAGTGATGGCAACTTGAGAAGTGAACTGAGCAAGGAGCGAGCCAAGGCTTTACCCTCAGAGTCAGGCACATCAGAATTATGTTTCCCAATCTGGGAAGAAGAGACAGTATATACCTTGTCATATGAGTCTGGTAATTGATGTCCCTTAAAGCTAAGGTAGCAGAAGTGTATACCTTTTAAGTAATACTTCCATAGTGCTACTATCCTTATCTGAAGAAAGTAGCTTGGAAGAAGGCAACAGCCTAGAAGGTTTATCAATAGAAACAGAAATCACTGCAGGATCAGAAGAAGGGCATATATATGGAAATTTGCAGGCATCTAGCACCTTATAGAACCTATTACGTTTCTTAGAAGCTGGAGGCTTAGAATCAAGTATCAGGAAAGCAGCAGAAAAGGTACCTAATAGAGCAGCCAATACAGGAGGGACACATGAACGTTTAGGAGCGTTGATTTGTACCAGCTCATAACACCTCTTCTCGATCTCTGAAACTTGGAAGCAGTCGAATTTGAAATACTCTGCCATGCACAGAACTGTGTCACCAAAGCAAATCTCCTCCAAAGGAGAATCAGGGCTGACAGATTCCTCCTCCTCCTCAGATCCATAATCTGAATGTGAAGGTAATTGAGATGAATAGGCCAAAGAGTCAGCCTTAGAATCAGAATCCCCATCCAAATACTCTGGATCCCAAGCCACTTTAGGGGGTAGAGGACCAAGGGGGAGCAGGAACTGAAACCCCCATGATGAGGCTTCACCGCCATCAAGGCATTGAACAAGCCTTGAGTAAAATCCTGCCATTCCTTGTGTGGATCCCATGGAGTAGGCACCACACGTTTGATTTTTTGCCTTTTCTTCGTGGGGACATCCGCTCTGACAAACTGTTCAAACCCCTGCCTAGATATAGTCAAGGTACGCCGCACCTCTTCCCAAGCAAGGATTTGTGGAATCCCCTTAGGGCCCTCAGAAATGATCAGCCATGGTTCCTCTTCAATGTCTGCAGTAGACATTTGCAAGACCTCTGAGTACATGCAAGAAGTACACTAGGCTTTCTTTTGGGTTCTCACTTACCTCAAGAGAGGCACCCAGTGGAGGCTGGACAGCAGCAGACTCAGGCCTAGATTTCCTTTCTTCTTCTTCAGCAGTGGCTGTGTCTCAGGGTGAGCGGATTCTGCCATGGTACCTTGGTCCAAAAGCTGGTTCTCAAGGTAAGTAGAAAGAGAAGAAAGGCAACTACACAAAGTCTTGGGAAGAAAAACATGACTGATGGAACACTGCATATGGTCATTTTGCATATAAGCAAAACAGGCACCTATCATGGCAGTCTTTATGGGGAATCTGCCTCCCACACTAGCATTTCCCTTTCATAGGTGACATGTAACCCAATAAACAATAAAAGGAAAAGAACAAAGAACCCCAACAGGGTACTTATCTGAAAAGGTTAAGTTCCGTAAAGCCAGCACAGCAAAGGCCATTCAGACTGATGTATGGCAATGGTTTTCAGACTGGCAGTAATGAAGTTCTGAGTTGGAAGCGTACAAATTTCACCTTTATCCCCTGTGTTTGCACAGGGAGCATATGCCTGACATACAATGCTTCCTAGGTAATATAGGCTTTAGTATACTCTTCTGGATGCTGGGCTATCCTTGTTAGGAAATCTCAGAGGTTTTGAATACTGCAACACTGATATGGAAGGACATTTAGAATTCCTTCACCAGTTATGCAGAGCTAAGGATTAGATGTTAGGGCATGAATAGCTGTTTAACATAGTCAAGACCAAGATCATGCCTAATTCTGTCGCATAGAAAGATGGAGACGTGAATATGACCTAGACAGCCCAGGTTCAGTTAGTGACTTGGAAACTGAGGAGCCACTTGTGGTTAGTGTGAGAGAATTGCTGATTTCACCTAATCTATACTGGTGACAGGGGGAGCCAGACTGGTATGCTGTTATATGGGCTCACACACAGGAAATGAGAGTACAGTATGCAACATATGGTCCAGTAAGATGCACCTTATACTGCTAGGATTTCTAAGAACCAGTCCTCCATGAATTCATAGTCTTCTGGAGATGGTGTGTGAAAGTATGCAACCTCTCCCAATACAAGAAGGACACTTTAAGCTCTTACATTAGTGGGCATGCACATCAACCACCAGGGGTGTGATGGTAAGCCATCACAGGAAAACCCTCGATTGCTGCCTGGACTGTGGTCTCCTACTGCCAGCTCTCACCCTCACAAAAGCGGAATGAATGGGCCTAATTAGTTATAGGACTGCTGTTGGCTGGCAAACAGTGGGTGTAAGGGAATAAATAAATAATGAATGAGTGGATTGATTAATTGATTGATTGATTTGATTAAAAAAGATAGCAAAGACCTAGACCATGTAGGGCTCACTATATTAATACTAGTATTCTGAAGGCAGTCCTTACCACTTCTGTTATATAATCTGAACTCCACCCTCACAAAGTGGACATTTTCATGTCAAGGAGGAGTACCTGACTGCAGCCTAGCCACAGAGTTCTGAATCTAGTGGAAGTCCAAGGTGCAGGCCTCACAGCTGGGTGGGTTTGATGAAATTAAAGCAAAATAATTGTGACTAGGACCTGACATTTTAGCAAGTGCCTAATACAGACAATAGTAATAAATGTTCATAGAGGATTGCTAGGCTAATGGCTTAAAGGGCCTTGCAAGTCTAGCCAATATACTCAGATTTTACCCAATATATGGCCACTAGGGGCAAGAGGATGACATGGATTTGTGCCTGTGCATTGCATATCTTACAGATTGCCCCTGCCCATAAGGGACACAGGCAGCACCCCAAGTGTGAGTTTGTGATTCCCGATCCATTGATCTGTGCATTTAAACAGGGCCAGGGAAGGGCTTTGCTTAATGTGAATAGGAGGTCTGTTCCAAAGAAGCGGCAAACTCTGACACACATATCTGTCTCTCCAGCATGTTTTGTTTGAGCTGCTGACTATGTTTAGATCCCTAGATTGGGTGACCCTTGTGCTGTCTGACTTGTGGATGTGTAGCAGCTCCATCAGAGCTGGATTTGTGAGTGCCTTGGATATCTCCATCACTGGGGGATTCAATGATTGCCCCAAGCTTGCTGTCATTGGTAAACTTTGTCATCTAGAGGCTTTCCACATTAGCCTTGACTACAGTAAAATATATTTTGATCAGGAGTGGTCCCAGCACTGAGCCCTGTGGCACACCACTAGTAACTGGTCTCTTGCTGCATCTAGATTCACTCACTATAACCACATGCATCCTGTCCGTGAGCTAGTTGGCCACCATCTAGTGACATAGGGATTTATCCACAGTTTTGTGAGTTTATTTATAATACCTAAGTGGGAATTGTGTCAAATGCCTTGGCCAGGTCAAGGTAGGTGGTACGTACTGCTTTACCCTCATCCATGGCATTAGTGACTTTATCAAAGAAATCCACCTGACTTAGTAGTCATCACATGCCCTTGACAAAGCCAAATTGGGTCAGATCCAGTGTTTGAAGGTTTCCTATGTCATTATTTATCAGGTTCATGATTATTCTTTCCATGACCCTACATATAAACTATTGAATCATATGGGTCTGTAATTTCTCGGGTCAGTAGATGGTCCCCCTTTATGCAGAGGGATGACTGTTGCTGTCCTCCACTCTATTGGGGCAAAGCCAGTCCAGAGGCCATAGTTAAATAGTGATCCTAATGGGCCTGATAAGTCACAATTTAAGCTGTTTAAGAGGCAACCTGGTATATCATCAGGCCCCAGATGAAGTCATGTTTTTAGCTTTAGAGAGTGCAATGGCAGCCTGTTCTATGATGATAACTGGCAGTGGAGAATATTTCTTGGGGGAGAAGTAGGGGTGATGGGGAGCTTCAATCTGAGCTGAATTTGTCAGCCAGCAGATTTGCTATATCTCCCTGCACAGTATAGGTCATGTTATCTACAACTAATTCCGTACATTGCTGGGTGTTGCCCTTAAGACTGTGGACACAACTGAAAAATGCCTTATGGTTATCCTTAGCTTTCGTAGCTATATTTACCTCAAAGTCTGCTTTCAGAGACTTGACTAGTTTCCTAATTTGCTTGTTTAGACTAATGGGGGACTTTTTGCTCTGTTGTGCACATTCCCTCTTCTTGATAGGATTTTCTTTCTTTCTTTGTTGTATAACCTATTAATACCGGGGGTCCTCCAGGGTGTCTTGTTTTTATGGTTTGACCTGGCTTTATTTCAGACTGATACTACTGTTTCTATGTACTTGTTTACATGGTCATACAAGGCTTTTGTGTATGCCTCTGCATAGGTTTCTGTGTTTTCTGGATATGGGGAGCTTTGAGAGGTCACTCACTGAAAGTTCTAGTTTGGCTGGAGTTTTCATTTAGTTTTTACTGATTGTTTTTCTATGTGACCTTCTCACTCTTTGATTTAGTTTGTTAGTTGGGCTATTTTGCAATCACCCTAATTGTAATGGACATCAGCTGGGTATAACAACCCTGTGTTTCTTATGCTTAGTCAAACACTCTGTGCTGTGCTGATGAGGTCATAACAAGGCTGAAATATGCATATCCACAGCTAGTGTGGTTTGGCTTTATTGGCCTGAAATTGTCCATTAAAATGACTTAAAAAGAAAAAAAGTAATGGGCATTCAGAATTGCTATATACCTGAAACACCTGATGCTCATAAGGGTCATTTGCATATATCCCATGTGCCTCTGATACAACAGCTTTGAGAGGTCACTCTGTGAAAGCTTGGCTGGAGTTTTCATTTAGCTTTTATGGATATGGGGAGCTTGGAAACTAGCTACGCTGTTTTATATGTATATGATTATACAACTGCTGTCACCTGGTACTTGAGTGACAACATAGCACCTAGTGTAACTCTGAGGCTATTCATCTCAACCAAAAACTCCTGTCCATTTTCTCCATTAAAAATTATAGTAAAGGAGGCAAGGCACCGTAAACAGCCTTATAACTGCCTGAACCATTGACGTCTCTGTAGTAACATTTTCAGTCTCACAGGATGGATCTTCAGCCATTTATGTATGTCTCCAGGCAATTATCAGGAATAGAAATGGCTGACCAATACTGCTGACAAATGGAGAGCTAATGATGAGTAACTTTTGTATAAGAATGATAAGTCAGGCCCCTCCTTTTAATGATATCTCCTAGTGATAGCATATATGTACTAGTAATAGGATTATTTATTATTTTCAGTTTCTGGACTGAGAAATTCTGAACAGACATGAGCCATTTTCCTCAGATGTCTGTGAAGAAAAGCTCCAGATACACAATAAAATGATTACAAAATAAGTAGTTCAAATCATAAGGTAATATGCAAAGAATAATAACATTCAGTTTAAATGTGAAAAGGTGTACATAGAAACAAAACTAGCAAAGCGATCAAAGAAACCATAAGATGTCTAGCCATATACATCTTTAAGCAGACAGACTTAACTGAACATTGCTGAGTATGATAAACCTGGTGTAAATTTATGTCTACCTTTCCAGTCATCAAGACTAGCCTTAAAGGTAGCTAAAGTAGCACTTTGACCTGTAGTGGTAACTTATTCCATAGCCTAGGAAAACATTAAGTTAGGAATATGTTCATAGGTAAGTACTAGGCTATCTGCCCGAGGGCATCTGTAAGCCTAGCCAGAATGTGTTGGCTTTTGCCACCCCCTTAGATTAGTTCCCTGTGACTCTGTCCAGCAGAGCCATTAGTTACTTGTGCCTCTGTCCAGCAGAGCCACTGCAGTGATCCCTGAGGTAAACGTTTCCCATCCACTCGTCAGTGTTTTTCTTGAAGAATGTTAGTGAGGGGCTCTGCCTAATGTAGATTGGAATCTTGTTCCAAAGCATGGGGGGTCTCTGGGACAGAAATCTATCCCTCCAGCAAGTCTTATTTATCACTGTGGTGAGGTTTAGATCCCTAGAGCATGTGGCTCTTGGGGATTTGTTTTTTTTTAGGTGGAGCATGTCCATCAATTCTGGGTTGGACATGGCCTTGTATGTCAGGCAGAGATCACCTCTGAGTAAGCGGTATGCAACCAAGTACAGCTGGAGTTTCTTCAGTTGGGCTGCATAGGGCATATGTTTGAGGCCAGTAATCCTCTTGGTGAGGTACTTCTGTGGTCTTTCCAGCTGTTGCAGGTGTCTTGTACGGTACATCCCAAATGGGGCGTTGTTCTCTATGAAGCGTCTGATGAGTGATGAGTAGAGGGGCACAATAACCTCTTTTGTTCAAGATGCGAAACCTTTTGTGATTAGGTGGGCCACATAGAAGGATTTTCTAACCACTTTTTAGCAATATGATTATCAAAGGAGAGATTTCTATCTACTTGGGTCCCCAGATCCCTTATTATATTTTCTGTATTTAGAGGACTACCACTTATGTGGTAGTTCGTGGGCACTTTGTTTTTTCCAAAGGGGATGACTATGCACATTTTTGGCATTTAGCTTGAGGCCATGATTTTTATTACCAGGTGTCTGTCTCAGTGAGTCCCTTCTGGAGGATGTCTGTATCAGCCAGAGAGTCAATTATGGCCCCCAGTTTGCAGTCATCTGTGAACTTGATCAGCCATAGTCCTCCTGTGCTTGCCTGTACCTCTGAGAAGTATATATCAAACAGGAGGGGTCCCAGGACTGAGCCCTGGGGGATGCCACTTGTAACTGGTTTAGAGTCAGACCTAGAGCCTGCAACTCTCACCGTGTGGGTTATATCCGTGAGTGAATTGGCATCTAAGGCTCCAGTGAGTTTTGTTTATTTGCTAGTGTAAACTTAAGTTGTTAGTGTGGGTATTTGTACAGCCACTGTTTTTGCAAGGAAATAGGAGGGTAAAAAGGATTGGACCATTCATGGTTTAAAAGAAGAGTGACAGGTAGATATGGCAAGCTGTATGTACACACTCTTCACAAACACTATGCAGATGCTGTTCTTCTTTTTCCTATCTGGTAACAATGATACAGGAAGTTAAAAGTAGAATGGATTGCTTTGATTGGGGTGTACTATTTGATAAGAGGCTGCAAGGAGCATTCCACAGTATTGTAAATAATGAAATGAGCTATTAGCAACTGAACGATAGCGAGTTATTGTTCAGGCTGAAACCAGCCATTGTGTCTATGTCAGATACAGTCATAGGTTTTAGAAGTGTACCCAGATGGAAATTTCAAAATTTTATGTGATACTTGCTCTAGTCTGGTGGTAAAAGTAGAGGCTAGGCTGTGCTGCCTAAGATGGAGCTTTGTAGTATCCCATAGGACAAATGTGCTTGTAAAAAGAAGCACCAGACTCCAACCATCTGAGAATGCCCTGAGGGGCAAAAAGCAAACTACCTGAGGACTGTAGCAGAAAGACAACAATGCAAATGCATGTGCTTGATCAACTGCCGTGAACTGCAGTATCATATGTCTAAGAGACATATATAGACTAAGGCAGGATGCATACATTGATTTCTCACCAAAAAAGTAAATCATCACTTTAAGAAGGGTAGTCAGTCACATGTTACAATACCAACACAGACTAACAAGGTCTAAAGAGTCCATGAGAGGATAATTCATATTCCACATGGATACATACTGTCCTCTCAGGAACCTTACAAATAAATGTAAGGTTAGAAATGGGGACTGGGTTGGGAGTTGTCCAAACCATCCCAGTAGCCAACACAATGGCCTGTTTTAAATAAAATGGACAAGTAACTTTCTTGAGTGGAAAAGAAAAAAATAATTCAGCCAAGGACATCAGTATGTTGAAACTCAATCTTATAACATTCAGGCCTTCAGGAGGCATACTACCTGGGTGACAGCTATGCCACTGGAGTAACTGTGTGTTCTCGTGTAAGACCATATAGTAGTCATCCAAATTAATTCTGTTCTGTGAAAGGGATACTTACCTGGCAGGCGGAATACCACAATCAAGAAGCTGGTTTCCCAGGGTGAGGCTCTTCCATTACGCATTTCGGTTGGGTTGACCCCTGTGATTTCTATTTGATCTTCTCCATTTATGATTTAACCTTTGCCATAGATTTCTGTGGTCATGAAACACTTTATTACACCAGCAGTCATGAACTCCAGTTAGTCCCAGGCGTACCTAAATACAGATAAGCTGATAGTTCATAAGCTGTTACTAGTGATGCGGTCAGGAGACCTCTGAGGAGCCTGTCCCAATTACCCAAATGCCCATGGCATGAGGAAAGTCTTATTAAGTGACTTGCTCAGAATCACACAGTCAAACAGAATATTATTCAAAGCCAGTGTAAACTACTGTAGCCAACAATCACCATCTTTGGCTGACAAAAGACAGTCCTTAACCTGATATTTAAAAAGCCCTTTAAGATTGGCAAAAGGATACTTCATGGAAATGTATTCTAATACCTGGTAATGAAATGTTCCAATGCCAATTTATCAAGGTCATTCCATAGTCTGGGAAGTTTCAGTAAATAAACCAAAGGATATGTTTGAGGATGTGTTTTTACATCACTTTGTCTGAGAAGGCACAGTGGGATTTCTCAAAGCATGGATTTATGACAAAGTCCAGGCTGATGGCAAAGGTGATAAAATCTGTTATCTTCTTCCCATGATGGTATCCTTCACAAGCATCACTAATGTTACTATACATATTAACACAGGATATGTGCAGTTCACAGGCACACTGCACTCACAGGTAGCTTTCAAGATGGCTTGAGGGGATCCTGCAAAGTTATGTGTATAATGACCCCTTATAGTATAAAGCCAAAGTTAGCCCTAGACATTCCACACTGTGCAGAGTGCAGGCAGAGTCTGCAGTTCTTCTGGAGGTTAATAGGGTCATAAGTTCTTAGGTGAATATAGGTGAATGAGCCCTGGGGGGCCTTTTTAAGCCTAGCCTTGCTTCACAAATATATCTGGTATGTTGATACTCTAGGGTTGTTTTATGGGTTATATGTACACTTGGGCATGGGTGGTCAAGCATTTACAGCCTGCCTCTATCTATTAGAGACATAGGCGCCAGACCAGGAGTAAATTATATAATTAACTGTGTAGCACTGGGAAATAGTTGATTGCAAGCCATGTTCCAAGACTGGACTTTGAGGCACATGAAGTAATCCTTGATACACGTCAGCAAAATTTAACAGAGAGAGATTCCCTTGCAGTATTTATGGGCTTAGTCAATGTGTTCCCCATAAGAGAAACAATGAGCTGCTACTAACCACAGATGCTCCCCCAAAAAATAAATAAATAATAGTAATAAATAAATAAAAAGCCACAATCTCCAGAAAGGGGACAGCCACACACATAATCTCAAAAGCAGGAATGGTTGCTTGACTCTGCTGTTTTAAAGGCATGACCTTTGTCTTTGTCTTTGGTAAGTTCATTGGTAATCTGTTGCTATTAGCATCCCCCCATCCTTCAAAAAATGTCTGATACACAAGCACTAATGTGGATAGGTATACTTCTAGTCACCAATAAGTGAAGTAATGTGCATAAATTACTGCCACTTTGTCCATTAAGCAGTTTAACAGATGAAGTACAAGGAGTAAGATGAGGACTGATTCTGAGTTGAAGGCCCAAAGGACACCCCTCACTGACAGTCACCAAACCTCTTCTTTCTTATGTAGCTGGCAAACCAGTTTGCAGTCAGGGAAGTAATAAATGACTGAAGAGCAAGATACAGAACAAAGTTACAGCAAATAAATGAATAACTGAATTAACTTCAATTTCAGTCAGGGACTAAAGGTGTAGGTGTCTCTATTTATATCAAAAATAAATGTACTTCAATACTGGTCAAACAGGACAATGCATTTGAGCTGCTGCAAGCTTTCGGTCCCCCTCAATGATCCAGGAAACCCATACGATATATTTAAACTTATTCGAAACACTAACCATCCAACCCAATACCATATTCATGGATGACTTTAATTACTCCACTACTAACTGGGAACCCTATAAGACATCAAACATACATGCACAGAGATTCCTGGATTTTGTAAACACAAACTCCCTGAACCAGATAGTCAATTCACCAACTAGTGGTGCAACCATACTGGATCTGGTCCTTACTAATATGGGAGAGTGCTGCACATTCCTTACTGTAATGCCTTCCCTGGTAATGTCAGACCACAAAATGGTCTCCTTTGAAGTAAAAATAAAACCTGGACCCCCAGCTAAACCAGGAATATTCAGGAACTATTCTAAGGCTAACCTCCTGCTATTAAGTGAGAACCTGACAAAATGTCAAGCCCCTATAAACCCTGAGAACACTTCTGCCTATGCAGAACTGTACATAGAAACCCTGTACAAGCATGTTAATAGCTGTATTGAGGCAGCTGTACCCACCAGGAAGAGGTACAGGACTAACTCAAAAAACAAGCCACCCTGGTGGAATCACAAAATCAATTGGATGTATAACAGGAGGAAGAAAATTATGTCAAAAATTAGGAGGTGCAGCACCCAGCAGAATAAAAGCACTCTCATTAAACTTAACAAACAACTCAGAGGACAAATAAAGTCTACCAAAGCCATATTTGAGATATGTTTGGCCTCCCAGGCCAAGGACAACCACAAAGCATTCTTTAGCTATATCCACAACCTCAAAGGCAATACGCAATTGTGTGCAGAGCTCATTGTGAATGGAGCCACCTGTACTGAAACAGAAGATATAGCAAACCTCCTGGCTGTTAAATTCAGCTCCAACTTTACTCCTCTCTTCCCCTCAACCTTCCCTCATGAAACATCATCAAATATAACTCCCCCTACTATCACTAGGGAACAGGTCCTTAATGCTGTCTCTAAGACTAAGAACACTGCATCAATGGGCCCAGACAATATCACAGGATGCCTTCTAAATGGCATGAAACATGACCTATCAGGGTCTCTGGAATTACTATTTAACTGTAGCCTCCAAACAGGCTTTGTGCCTCATGAATGGAGAAAGGCAACAGTCATCCCTCTGCACAAAGGTGGGCCATCTACAGACCCATAAGTCTCACCAGTCTTATATGTAAAGCCATGGAAAGAATTGTCATGGAGATCAACAGAGGTATAGTAAACCTCCAGACACTGGACCCAACCCAGTTTGGTTTCGTAAAGGGCAGATCATGCCTATTCAACTTGGTGGACTTCTTTGAGAGGGTCATCAAAGCAATGGATGAGGGCAAAATCATTCACGCTGCCTACCTTAACCTGGCCAAGGCATTTGACACAATACCCTACTTGGGCATTGTTGACAAACTCAAGAGGTTAGGTACAAACCTGTATGCCACCCGGTGGATAGCCAACTGGCTAACAGACAGGACCTAGGAAGTTAGAATTGGAGAGTCCACCTCTACAAAGAGGCCAGTCACAAGTGGAGTCCCTCAGGGGTCAGTCCCTGGACTGCTCCTTTTTGGCATTACTTCTCAGAAGTCAAGACCAATGTCAGTGGTCTCTGGCTGACTAAATTTGCAAATGATTGCAAGTTAAAAGCTGTCATTGAATCTCACACTTACACAAATGTTCTCCAGGAGGGGCTGACAAAGACAAACAACTGGTGACAGATTCATGGACTAAAACTAAATGCCAAGAAATGCATAATAGTATCCTTTGGGAAGTCATCCTTCCCTCGTAACTATCATATTGACAACACACCCCTTAGAGGTGACCCAGTAGTCAGGGACTTATGGACACACATAGATAGTAATCTAGCCTTTGATCATTACGTGTCTACAGTGGTGAGGAAATCATTCTATGTTGCGCAACTTATAAACAAAGGTATGGCATCTAAGTCCAAGGAAGTCATGGTTCCACTGTATTCAGCATTCATCAGACCTATTATTGAGTACAATGCCCCCTTTGGTATGTACCTAACCAGGCATATCCAACAAGTGGAATGTCCACAGAGGTTCCTCACTAAAAGAATAAAGGGCATAAGTAATATGTCCTATGTAGACTGCCTCAAGGCCCTATCCTTGTATTCTGTCTCCTACAGGCTTTTGAGGGGAGGCATACACAGCACTGTCATACCCCACTCTGATGGACCTCCTGCATATCCACAAAACAAACAGTACCAGAATTACCCATTCTAAAGACTTAAACCTTGCCTGTGATTTAAATAGGACCTGCTGGAGAGATAGGTATGTATCCCGGAGACTAC